>NW_016690186.1:11310430-11316603 GCF_001604755.1 Lepidothrix coronata
GTTTTGGTTTTGCTTTTGCTTATTTTTTTTTTAAAAAATCAAGCACGGGAAGTATATTTTATGACTTTGAAGAAATATTTTAGCTAATGGTATCTCACAGGGAAGATTCTTCTAACTTTATCATGTAAATACAAAGGCACCATTGCAAAGCATCATTAGCATTCTTGCTAAACTCAAAAAAAATATCAAACAAGCAACCTATAATCAAACAGCAGAGTAAATTAGAAGCTTGCTTCTCTGCAGAGGAAAACTGAAATGTACAGTTGCCTTTGTGCACTGCATTTCCACTACAATCAAATGCAAAGCTACCATTCTTAGTTTTACCATTGGAATGTTCAGCAGTGACTAGATAGGAAAAATGAACTGTGCAATGAAAGAAAATAAAACTTTAACTGCACACTATTTACTAGAAGACTATTAAAAACAGAAATGTAGATAGCTAGCAATGAAAGAGCGTGGGGAACCTACAGAATTGATTCTTGGTGATATAACTGTCCAGTGCACCTCAGTTTCTCCTTTTAGTACATCTATAGATGCAAACACTGTAGAACTGTTTTTTCCCATTGAAAAATTTTTATTATTACAAACCATGTGAGGATGTCTTCCCAAGTGTTCTTTTCCCAGGAGGGTTGCTAATAGTTAATGAAAAATATTAAAATTTACATGGTACTAAAAACTAAACTGGAAAATAAATATACAATAAATGAGAACAATTATACTGAACATTTATTAGCTTGTAAGCATACTAAATCAGAGTTTCTTCATTAATATAGCTCAAGCTGCTATCAGAATGTATTTGAATTTGTGTCTAGCCTTACATAGTCTTTCTGGGAATTTGAACAATAGTAGTAGATTTGAAAGAATGTAACTGAAAGAGAAGTTGTTATCTAATAAATATAGAAACAATGGAAAAGCTATTATGAAAGAGTGTGTAACATAAAAGGAGTACAGTCATGCTATAGTGTATGGCTAGAAAAAAGTTTCCTGGTTCTGAAAAAGAGTTTATTAGTTATTCAGATGCTTAATTTGCTATAACCCTGGTCTACCAAACCCTGAAGCGGCACTAGCATTTGGAAAGTGACCTGAGCAGACTCACTTTATGGCAAGAAATGGAGAGATGGAATTTTTTGGCACATCGAAGTTATTTAAAGGCCAACATACATGCACATTCTCTCACTTTGGTCACAATTAAGAATGTTATCTCCACCCAATCAAGAAAAAAAAAGGCAAGATTGACCTCTTTTCATGTCGTTCTTGGTTTCCAGGGTGTAAAATTCCCTTACCTCTTTTCTCTTGACATACACAACCTTATGATTCTCTGTATAACCCTTTCTGCCTATAAGAGGAGCTGAACTAATGATGGATATCGCACAACAAGCAGATAATTTTGAAGGTGCAGATTTCCCCAGTGTACTGACTACGAACTTTAGTAGTTTAAGCATGTAGGGTATTAACTATAGCATAAAATATGAGACCAGTTAGGATGTGAGTTAGGGGCTAAAAGATGTTCAGGGTAAAGTATTCTGAGAATATATCAGTTTTTAAACATCATCTGACTGTGAATACAATGAATCCATCAACCTATCTTAATCCTGGTTGGCTTGCTTAGTGATTCAAAATAAGTTTTCCAGGTGGTCTTTACCTAGTTAGAGAACAGTGAAGAACTCTCATTTGAAAAAGTTGGGAGTAGATATAATTCATGGCAAAGAATAAAAAATGGAGTTTCCTGGAACACATTACTTAAAATACATTTTGTCAGAGTGTTAACATTTGAAATAGTTGTACTTGTATAGAAATGCTGAATATCCAACTACAGCTAACTTCTTAATACACATCTCCCTTCCTTTTCCTATAGCCTCACCTGTATCCCATCTGGATTGAAATTCCTGAATTTTTATTTATTTTTTTCAGGTGGTAAGAAAGCTCGAAGAAGAGAACTTTCACCATTTACTGATTTCAATATCCACTAACATCCAAAACTCTGCAATATGAGTGCAAACAAAAAAAAAATCAAATATGTTTTCTGGGTTAGGAGACTTTGCAATAATAACAACAACAATAATAATAATAATTTCAATTTGGACAAATTTAAATGAGAATCCTGATAAGGCATCGTTTCATGATGTAAAGGTAATGGGTAGTTTCATACTGAGCCAGCTTTATTCCTGGAGTGGTGAACACCTCCACCGTATTCTGGGAGACACCACAGACACAGAGCTCTGAAAAAACTTATTCTCCCTGGATGAAAAAAAACTCTTCTGCATCCATGCAAAAGAAGATATTGCAGTCAAATGTGGACATTTATGGAAGAGGAAGCATGACAGTAAGCTCATAGGTGGGTTAGCTGTGATACGTCAGCTTTGAAGTCCCTAGTGGTAGTGGCAAGAGGAATTGCCTTCACCTTCTGGTGTGAACATTTATGTGCTAAGTCTGCTTTCCAGCTCTTCTTATAGGAGTTAGGTGAATCAAAATACTTGAGGCAAATCCAAGTTAAGCACTTAAATGATGTGCAAGCTTTAGAGATAACCTTACATTGGTAATGTTACTAACAAATATATAGCTTTCTATAGAAACCATCTCTGACCAGAAGTTTTAATAATAATGGGGGAAGGATATGTTGGATGATATCCTATATAATGGGTATTACTACCAAAATAAAGGTAAAATGAAGAAATTGGTCTTTTTTCAATATTGATCTCATGGGTATAAAATTGACATTATTCACCAAGAGCTGTCTATTTCTTTTTCTATTTAATTTATTTTTCTCAGCAATAATGCATTTCTTTGCTGCTGTGTTATCCTAACTATTTGATATGAAATCTGTTATGGGTTGCTAAGTCTGTAATGCTCTCACACAAGTTCAGGTTGTCAGTTTATTTTTGCTTCAATAGAAGCTAAGAATTTTTCTGCCATAGACTGATAGCAAAATATATAACTTCTATCTGATTTACACTTTTTTTTTTTCCAGCTTCTAGCTGCAAAGAGATTTTAAAATTGAATTATTTATTCATAGGCATTAATTCATAAACAGTATTTGAAATTCTTCAGTATGCTTCCATATATTAGAACAGTAATAATAATTGTATTTCATTTCCATGGGGTTTTCCAGGAGCTGACCTTTACAATATAAGCCAATTAGGCCAGTCGGTGTTCCTCTGCTCTTCTGAGAGAGGTGAAATTAGAAAATGTCTTGTTATAACTTTCTGAAAAAGGTGGAAAGCTGAAGAATTAAGAGTTTGAAGTCCTTTCAGCTGATCTCCGTGGACAAGAGATTTCCACATGATTGAGCTACACATGCAGATTTAAAGATCTAATCTCAGTCCCTCTCTGAAAATTTGTATTTTCTCTCTCAGTTCTTTGCTAGGAAGAAGCTGATCACACACATTGAAGATGAAGCCCCAGTATGTTTCTGAGCTTACTAATACCTATTGTTATTTTCAGGTTTTGAGCCATTTTAAGTGGAAATGTTTCCGCAGGCACTTATGGTCTCTCAACTATCCAGGAGACAAATTCTAGATTTTGAATCTTTGTCCTGTATCACTACATGATCAACATTTAAGAATTTCCCTAGAGATAATTTCAGCTATATGGACACAGAACTGATGTGTTAGCTTTTACTTTCCAGAATTAGTCAGAGGAGAAAAAATGCTTCACTTAGGACTTTTTATAATAACATGCATAAAAAGGTTTTTTTCAACAAGTGTTTTTAATTGTTTGCAGCTAACTGAAACAAAATCAAACAACATAGCAATGCATGCAATCTTGAAACTAATCACTACAGAATTTCCATTTTAAAAGTCAACCCATTTGATTTATTTCACATGCCATATTTTATAAATGGAGAAGAAATTTAATAAATAGAGAAAGAGTAATGGAATTAGGATAGAAGGAATCAAGAGCTAAAGTCCATATGTCTAAAACAGTTTGGGGCATACTGGTTTATATCTACATAAAGAATACTTCCATTCTAAAATGCACTAGTTTAAAAAAAAGGCAGTTTAACTGCAAATAAACTTAATCTAAACCAACTGTGAAAGATAGTCTGGTTTTTTCCTCTTTTATGCTTTATAAATAAGGCAGAGAAATTTTATTTCAAACATATAGACTAATTCGGTAATTTCATTTAACTTTCAGTAATCAGTTTTCACTAAAACAAAGAAGAATTTCTATCCAAATGTTCTATCTAATTTTCTATCTCAGTAGACAGACATGAAAGATTTTTTGTAAAAATTTTATCAAAACCCACCAGAGAAGTTGAAAAACACTGATGAATCATTCCTCTAAAGAGTCAGAATTCAATTAGTGTGCTATATTTACCAGAAAGGAAATTGAATTTTCTTTTTAAAGGCGCATTTTTTCAATTCACATTTCACCTTTTTTCTAACACTGCCTCTAATTTATCATTTTGGCTGAATGATTCAGCCCACTAGCAATGAAGATGACAGTTCTCAGTTTTCAAGGCCAGCTCATAGAATGTAGGTAAGCTTCTCCAAATTTCTGATTCACGGAAGTTCCATTGTCTGTGTTCATTGATTAATGCTTGGAGCCGAAGTTAAGCACACCTTCCAGAAAAGCTCCTCATGTTGATTTTTGACTACTACTCATACAAGGTTTATCACGGGCCTTGGTTACAAGTCCCTGTAAATAACATCTCTTCAAATTGGCGCATTAGTTTGATCTGTGTTATGGCAAAAATTTCAGTATCATTATGTTTAAGTTCGCTTACACATATTTAGTTTTATCACTTTCTGTTTTCTAGACAGATTTGTCTTTTATCCAATTTGAAACACAGATTAATAATAATGCTCTTTAATCCTCTGTTTGATGAACTAAATTGATTGAGACCCTTAATTCTCTACCAGTAAGATGTAGTTTCCACCTCTTTAATGGTGTCTGGGCTCTTCTCCAAACCTAGTTTAGTTTCTCGAGATCTTTCTTGAAATATGGACACTCAAATTACAAATCATGTTTCAGTAATGTTCACATCAGTAGCATAATAGTTACATCCTAAAGGACAATGTAACAGCAATTTTCTCACTGGAATTACGATTAGCTACTACCATGATCATAATACCTTATTTAGAGTCATTGCTCCCTGGAGTAGAATCTCCTGTCATATTTGATTGTCTGTACCTTGGCTTTAGACATAAACCCATCTGTCTCCTATTGAAGCCCATAGTGGGTTACTGTACCTATGAATCAAGTTACCCCGGTTTCTTTGTATTAGTAATTGTCCTTGTCATGTTTTCCCTCTCCTTCGCTAATGAATTTTTGTGTTTTCTTTCATGTCATTGACAGACACATTAAATGTCACAGCTCAAAAGCTGATTTAGAGAGGTAATGTTGTAAGTGATGCATAAAGTTCTTATTTTTCAATTTGTTTTTGAATTGTTGGTTGCAAGCAAACTGCCTGTTGAGAAGTACAAACCCTCCTTGCCCTTTTTAGTTTCACAGTTACTCAGTTTGGCTGTGAATTGGTAAAATTAGACTTAAACTGGACCAGTCTATATTGTGTAATTCACCCTTTGGCTTAAACTTTCTTCTCCTACTTCATGGTGTTTTTCCATACATCACTGTAAATTCTACTAAGTATTTAACTATTAACACCTCTTAAATGTTAGAGACTTTCTATTTTAAAAGGCAACTATAAATACCATGCCAATGCTCAAAAGTAGCAGCAATACACAATCTCTTTTTTAAAACACCATATTATTGCAAACGCATGTGTGATTATATTACTCACTTTTAAAAAAATAATCAAAGCTTCTGTGTATTTAAAGATAAGCATGTACTTAATTACTCACCGGTTTCCTTTTTGAAATATCACATTGTTCTGATTCTTTCTGCTTCTCTAAAGGTACCATAAAAACCTTATTCACACGGAGTACTGGCTAGCAGCCATGAGATATGCCCAGGTTAGAGATCCCCTGCAGAAACGCTCACATATCCTTTGGATAGTCCTTTCTCAGAACTGCAGGTCCCCTTTCTCTAACTCCTGCCACCTCAAATGCCAGTTGGTGCTGCTGGTTCTGCTGAAGGCAGCAGCAGGAGCAGCTGCAGCCCCATGGGCAAGGCTCCTTGCCTACCTGAAATCTGTACTTTGACTTCAATGCTTAATTTTTGTCATTTCTGTGGGCTAGATAGACATTTGTCTTGTATGCCTGAACTGCTTG
>NW_016690186.1:11318636-11419183 GCF_001604755.1 Lepidothrix coronata
ATAGGCACAAAGAAAGAGTTTGATTTCAGTTTACTGTGAATGATCACAGTAGAATGACTGTGCTCAACAACATTAAAAAGTCCTATTCCAAAGTAAGGTTTAAAGAAGTCTCTAATTTTATGGTGCAAACCTGCACTGAGAATATTAGAGAACTACAATAAGGAAAATTCCAATATTTGGCAAGCCAAAAAAGTTTGATTGACACAATAAATCTAACATGCTACATGAAAAATTAGAAAATTTCTGATATTAGATTTGACAAAAGAAATACTGCAATATGCCATAAAACCTAGACAAAGGTACATAATATCATTCTGTAGTTTGCCAAACTTGAAAGTACCTTCACTTAGGCTCATGTATATTTTGAGGCATTTTTAAACAGCAATTGTTTTAGAAAAAGTTGTTACAAATGACTTATTTCTGGACATGAAGAAATACTACTTGATAGAGAGTTTCTGTTTTCTGATTTGACTGAGCATTATAGTTAGTTTTTCACCCGTGCTTTTCTTCTAAATTAGTTTGTTTTAGCATTCTTGCTATCTTATTGAGGTTAGAAATTCTGTGGACTAACCTCATTGCTCTCATACTTAGTTTTTGAATGGTGATTTAATTTTATCCCCAGGTGATTTAATTTTTTCTCCAGGTGTCCTTAATCCTCTTTTTTGGTATGTGTGGTTACCTTAGTCTTAGTGAAATAATGTATTTGATCTTTTGAAGAAGTCAGCCCTGTGACATACCTTACTTCTCTATGTTGCATGGCCCAAATCCTTCATAACACTCCATTTTCATCAGGATGTGTTAAACTTTCTATTAAAAGAAACTAGAGTCTTAAACACACTTGATCATGTCAATGTGGGAAACTGAAACAGATGGGAAACAAGTTTAATGCACATGAAATAAAGTTCAATCATCTTTGTTAGGAATTATGAATTAAATGTGGCAAATTTATTCAACTTCTGTAGATAAGGACAAACTCAATTCTTTGTTGGCTTATGTATCTTGAGAGACTCTTCTATTAAAGCTACATGTATTTATGTGAGCTAGTAAATGGCAGAGAAACACTTCATATTCAGCTAAGCTTTTTCTACAGACAGCAGCTTTGTATTGCTGCCCAATGAATTTCACACTTCGCTATTCCCTACTTCTAGTCTTAAACAGTAATCCTAAAGATGAATGCAAAATTATTTGAAAGTGAATTGGAGTATGTTAATAACTCATAACTATTTTTCACTGTAGAGAAGCTTTCTTCCAGAAATCCTTGTGAGTAAAACAGATCCCTAAAAGAATCACAGTTAGAAAAGACTCTCCTTGCCAATTTGCTTAGAGGAAACGATGTATGGAAAAGGGAAATAAGCAATAAGTCTTTTCCGAAGTATGTTAAAGCCACCAAATATTGTTGAAGCTTCACCTGTACTTCAGAAGTGTAATTTCTTATTTTAAAAATTAAATAGAAACAAATCAGTGACTGTGTGATGGTGTAGCTTTATCACATACGAATGATGGTACAAGTGGTAGCTCTTCCCTTTCAAACAAGATGTGATAGTCATTAAAAACACACTTTGGTGTTGTTCATCATGGGGAACAACTTTCCTGTGCTTAAAACTTTAAAATTAAATGCCACAAAGGTATGAGAGAAGGTTGTCCTACCCAAAGTGTGATCTTGACTCATGGAAGGCAGAAACAAGCATAATGAAAGCAATTTAAGTGTCTGCTAAAGTGTTAGATTATAAACTTAATTATAATAGGTACTAATCCACAGACATCACAAAGGCATCTATTTTTATTGATTTTTCTTTCAAGTAGCAGGTTGTCAGATCGTGATCACTGTGGAAAATTTGCAGGGTATTAATCGCAAGTAAGCTACCAGTTCAGCCCTTAGGCTGCTACAAATCTTCCATGCTATCTCTCCTTAGAAGTAGTAGTGGATAGACTCCCATTCTCTTCCATCAGTTAAATCTCATCATTCCTGAAAATGACTGCAGACCCAGAAGGTAGAAAGCCCTGAGAGGTCTCTTTTGCATAGGTAGCAAATGTCCAACAACGGCAGGCAGTTGTGAGCTACACAATGTGGTCTGGAACTGCAGCCTGAGGTAGGAATACTGCTTTGCTTCACTCCACAGCTCCAAAGTACTCAGGCATTTATTTACAGACAAGTAAATTGGGGTGCATAATTACTTGTAGTGTTTTTATGAAACAATAGCTGTTCTTACAACAGAACAAATCCTTCATGTTCAGTGAAGTTCAGTGATGTTTTCTGTTTGGATTTTCCAAAAAATATTTTACTTAGTATTGCAATTGTAAAAAACAGCCAAAATGCATGACAACAGTGTATTTGGAAGGCCTTAAAAACTCACTTTGAGGCAAATAATTAAAAAGCAGCATTTAAAGTTTCATATTTGGGAGCTTAAATTTTTATTTTTGAATACCTGAATGTGGTCAGCACACATCACAAAACTGATCTGGACTTCAGGAAAAGCACAGTGTAAGCGCCTTTGGTCAGTTGGGTTTCTTGGCATAGAAATGCTAATGGGTTTACTCTGGTTCACAGAAAACCAGAAAAGAAGGCTTCAGTCATCCTTGGCTGGAAAGACAATCTGTTTCATCCTAGTGGATGATATTGAAGCCTTAATTATCTTTGCCACTTCTGGGGGAGGGGGCAAAGGTCATCAATCCTTAGGAAACTATTCATCAGTGCATGTGACTGTTCTCACCTCCACCTCAAATGAAAGGCATGGTCTTTCTGCTAAGATTTCTCAAACATTGTAGGATACATATTAGTAGAAAAAGAAAAAATAGTCCCCCACTAAAACACTCTGTCGTCCATACAGGTTCTTTTTTCCTCTGGAAAGCGGATGAAAGAGACCATGAGACACATGTGACATCTTACTGTGTGACTTAATGCGCTACTGGCAGCCACTTGGATGCTGTGGTGATAAGGGTGGCAAAAAAGCCTGTATAGAAGAGATTAGCCAGGGATTTGGGAGAAAGGAAGCCAAGTGGCAATCAAGCTGGCTGAAGAAAATAGAGGGAGCACAGAGAGGATTGTACAAGAAGCACCTGCCTGCTCTGAGTATGTATTTATCTCCCTTTAACTATTTCCCATGAGTTAGACAGCACTGGTAGCTGCAAATTCAAGCACCTTCAGAGTCATTGGATATCAGCTTGGCCCTGTGATCCAATAGCAGTAATTATCTGTCATTGTACAAGAGCACCTGAAAGCTGCTTTTGTATAGCTAGAACACTTTATGTTAGAAAAGCAAAATTTTGTCTACTACTTGAAATTGCTGGGTGACATGTTTTATGACTAGGTCTGAGATACAGTAGATCTTCTCCTCTCTACCACAACGTCCTTTCTTTCTTTTCTATATTCTTTTTTTCTTTTCTGTTTTTTGATCCCCTCCAAAAATAGAAATATTGATTGCAATATGTAGGACATTGTCTTCAATGATACATAAACACTGAACAATAAAAAGAGAACATTTTTGCCAGCCATAGTACTATCTAGAACTTTATTTTAGTATGATAAAGTCAAGTAATTGCCCTTTGGCCACTATTTAATTACATGAGAATATTAGTACTAAATGATGTACCTTAAGAACACTGAGTTAGGATTTTCTTGTTTATAACCTAAAAATTTTCCCCAGGTTTTGTCTTTTATATGAAAGTAAAAAAAAAAGAATCACACAAATAAATAAATGAAGCAGAAGATTTTGGTTTTTAAAAAGGAAGAGTAGTAATTTGTAGTACAACAATATATGAACAGCTGAACCTTGGCCTCAAATCTGATTAGTCTTACATCAGTTTGTAAGTAATGGTTAGTTCATATTTTTCTACAATTTTTCATCCAGTGATCTTTATTTGGCCTATAGGACCAGCTACAAATAGAGCTCATCATCTTTGATCACATTGTCTTAAAAGCAGATGTATTCTTTGCCATCTTATGTTGCAGGTTGCAATATGGGACTACTTTTGCTAAAATTCATCAGAGAACCAGCACACACTATGTCTATTGTAGTTTTCATTTCAGATAAGTATCTAGATACACATAACATTTTCTGGAAGATAAATATTTTTTATTAATAATTCAGCACAGAAGTCTATTAAATCAAAAGTTAAAACATTAAATAATTGAAATATCCCATGGAGATGGTACTGTTCATAGATTTTTAATGAAACTTAGGAATCTAAGTCATCAGACAATTCTAAGGTCTCACTTCTCAGTGAATGTGCCATAATGAGAAGTGACCCAACTTCTCTACCTTTTCTACAGATGACATTAATGGAAGAGAAGATATAAAAGCATCATAAGCTTATAACAACAGACTTTCAGAATTTCAGCTAACGCTTCCCGCCCTAAAACAAACCCGTAAACTGAAAATGTGGATGCCCCATCGCTGGAAGTGTTCAAGTCCAAGTTGGATTGGGCTTTCAGCAACCTGATTTAATGGAAGATGTCCCTGTCCACGACGAGGGGATTGGAACTAGGTGATCTGTAAGGTCCCTTTCAACACAACCCATTCTGTGGTATTATGAAATGCTAGTTTTACATGATGAATGTGCTCCTTGCCTTGGAAAAACAAAATGAGGAATACTCAAAGGCTTGTAAAAAAAAATAAAAAATACAGGGCCTTTATAAAGATGGAATGGCCCTTGAGAGGTCACTTTGTTCATTCTCAGTCCCTGAGAAAGCATCAGCCATCTCCAATTACCTCATTACCTTCTCTCATAAACCTGCAGTGATGGAAACCCTGCACAGTCTCTTTCACTGCCTTACTTAACAAGTGAAAAGCTGTCTTCACATTTAACATGGATCTTTCTTGCTGCAGCTTAAAGCTATTACATCTGGTCTCTATCCATTTTGAACATAAATAATAGATTATTCTCTTCTCTTTGCAATAGCCTTTTCATATTGTAAGCCTGTTGTGACATCCCCCTTAGATTCTATTTCTGTTTACTAAAAGAGCTGAAAAAAAACAAAACAGCTTCTCCCATAAATAAAGCCTTGTAGACCTCTAGGCAAAGAATTGTTGTTTTTCTTAGTGCACTTCAATGGGTCTACATCTTCCTGAGGTGCCTCTTGAAACATCAAATGAGGTTAGGTCTAACCAGTGAGAATTATTACTAAAGAATATTTCCAATAGCCTGGCTGACATATTCAAGTACAATGAATCTTCTGTGTACCTGCATGGCATTAAAAGGTTCATTTGGCTTGTGATCTACAACAGTTCCCAGAGCCTTTCTTCAGAACAACTACCTACCTAGTTGTTTCACATCTGTTCTTGTGAACCTGAATAGTCCTACCTCTTTCACTGAGGTTTTATTTCAATGTCAAAAGATTTTTGTTCAAACCATATATCTTTATATATATATGATTTGTATGACCATATTATTTTATATATATATCTCATGATATATAACCAAATATCATTATGAATTGTAAAATATGCTCTAACTTTCCAAATTTAGGTTGTTGGTAGCTTTCATCCCCTATGGCATTAGTAAAACCACTGAACATAAAAGACCTAACCTGTGAAACGTGTCTACTGAGTTTGGTTAGATGCTTCCTTCCAGTTTGACCTTGAATGCACTGATATCTGTTCTTCAGGTACTGTTATCACTTACTTGTAATCGCTTCTTCACTGCAAATTGTACTTCTTCATCTTCATGAAATCTTAGAATGATTTGGGGTGGAAAGATCATCCTGTTCCAAACCCCCTGCCATGGGCAGTTACACCTTCCAACTAGACCAGGTTGCTCAAAGCCCCCTCCAGTCTGGCCTTGAACGCTTCCAGGGATGGGAGATTCACAACTTCTCTGGGCAACCAGTTCCAGTGTTTCACCACTTTCAAAGTAAAGAATTTCTTCCCAATATATAATCTAAATCTCTCCTCTTTCAATTTAAAGTCATTGCTCCTTGTCCTATTGCTACATGCCCTTATAAAGAAGTCCCTCTCCAGCTCTCTTGTAGGCCCCCTTCACATACTAAAAGGCTTATAAAGGTCTCTCTGGAGCCGTCTCTCCTCAGGGCTGAACAATCCCACCTCTCTCAGCCTGTCTTCGTAGAAGAGGTTCTCCAGCCCTCTGATAATCTCCTCTGGATTTACCCCACTATATACACAATATTCATATGTTCATGATCCCAGGGCTGGATGCAGTACTCCAGGTGAGGTCTCACCTTAGCAGAGTAGAGGTGGAGGAGAGGACCTGCTGATCACACTTCTGAGAATATCACAGGAGACTCTGTTAGGAGCCTTACTAGCGCGAAGATACAGAACAGAACACAAGGTCAGGAAGGAAAGAAGGAATTCAGATTTATCTGATTTGCTAATCTGAATCCAGTTGGCTGCTACTGATCTTTTCTTATCTTGTAGATGCTCACAAATATTTGATACCATCATTCTTTTGAGTTGTTTTTCTCGTGGGATCGGAGTTTAGATGTTTGACCTACAGTTTACTAGATTAGCTACTTAAAATAAAACAAAATAAATAAAATAAAATGAAAGTTTCTTATCTGTATATGTATGTAGTTAATCTCATGTATCATGCCTACTTTACACCTTAACGTTTCTGAAGGTGCTCTGAGGGTCTTCTAGGATAAAGTTCATCAGGTCCAATTTGTGACAATAGGTGTCTTGTCATATTAACCTATAGACCAGATTTTTTCTGTGCTGTAAAATGAGTTCTAGCCACCATGTTTTTGTGATAGTCATAGCTTGGATGCAGTCCTTGCTGACAGATCACAAAGATTTTAAAATCTTGTATAGCATCATTATGGAATACATTTGTTAGATAAAGCATCTAATTTTAAGTGGGTTTATAAACGTTGCAAGATTTGCCTCCAAAATGATCCTCCCTGGGTGTGCAATGCAGTCACAACATAAGCAAACAGACACTTATACCTATATTGTCCCTGATCGAGCTACTGACAAGTGAACACAGGCCAGTCAGGCTGTAGTGCAAGTATGTCAAGCTTGCCAGAAAACCTAGGTACCTGTTCTGACTACTAATTAGGCTAATAAAGGTTCTACTGCTACATTTTCTCTGCTAATTATTATCCTCATTACTAAAACTAAACTTAAAGATATAGTAGGTATGTATGCCAATGCTCCAGTAACTCAGCTGATGATATATATCTCCTAAACCACAGTCATGTACCCCTTAATAAAATACCAGCAGAGACTAGGGAAGAATCAGTAGAGTTAAAATGTGTTCTGTTTATGGTATTTTTTTAGCAACAGATAGTTATTTCCTGTAATTCCTTCTTTATGTGTCACTATGTGATAAATTACTTTGTGGCAGTGTTTTTTTCTTGAATCAAAAAGACTGAATTCAAGTTGTCCTTTGCCTTAATTATCTATCAGACTTATTGTATAGCTCAGTTGAGTTATTTGGTCACTATATTTTAATTTACTGACTACATAAATATGTAAATGCTTAAGATATAAATTTAATCCACTTTAGTAGATATTTCGACCAGTAAGATGTATAATCATGTATGTACTGCCAATATACATATTCTAATTTTCATATATAACTCAAATGCATAAAAACAAGACACATGAAAACAAGTAAATAAGTTTTAAATATGATACAGTATGTAAATAACTATAGTCACTCACTATACATTCACAAAAATAAAAAAATCATGCAACGTATTCCATTTGCTATTTTCCTTTATTACTCCCTAGAAGTTCACTTCGTGATGATCCTTTTATTTATTGAAACTATAAAGAAAATTGTTTGGAAGCCAGTGATAAAGCTTTCAGCATTGAAACATTTTGAAAGACCTTTGCAGTCCACTTGCTAAGTCTCAGGCACAAGCCAACATACAGAAGGAACATAAAATGCAGTGAAATGCTGAAGCCAAGGGGAAGGCAAGCAGTGTGGGGATGGCAGAACTGGAAACATATTTCAGGTTCAATTTAACATAATTTTAAATTAGTGCCGGAGCATTCAACTAGAATAACGCTTTCAAAAGCCATTAATGTACCCCAGAAACAGGCAGAGGACACCCTGAGGGGTCATATGAAGCACAAGCTGCCCTGTTTTCACTTCAGGGTTTGGTCTGACCCAGACCAGGCAATAGGAAAGGGAAAAGGAAAGGAGTTATCTCAAGAAGAATTAGGATTCCGTGAAACTTTGTGTAAAGGTAGTTTAAAACTGGAACAAAATATTTCTTTTGCTCCAGTCCTATGCCCTCCAAATCCTTCATTTCCCCCATGAACAGAACTCAGAATTGACTAAGCCTGGAAAATGCTCATGGAGTTATTCATCTGATTTCTTGTTTTGTATCCATGGTAAAGCAATCTGCTTGATTGCCAAGAGACCTTTTTTGTTTGGTTGAATTCGGAGAGAGGTCAGAGAAGAGGAGAAGAAAAAGAGGTTTCAGGGAAAATGAAAACCACAAAGGAAGAAATAGTAATGCAGGTCAACTTAAAGTTTAGAGTTTGTTGGAAGACAAGCATTTGGTTTTGTCTCTAGGTTACCTAACCTTTTTCCTTGACTCCCACTCTTTATCAGTTACTTATTTCAAAAAGAAAAGGCCATTTCAACATGAGAAGATGAACTATTTCTTTTAAAAAATGTCAAAAGTATTTTGAGTGTTCAGCTACTAGAATATTTTAACATTTTTGAATACTCTTTGTTTCACTTTTTTGGCAGAAAGTATTTGCCCACACAATCTCTTTAGAACTGCAAGTAATTGTGAATTTACTATTTGATAAGGAAAAAAAAAACAACAATCCAAAGCTATCTGCTACTGAAAAGCATAAGATTGCCCAGGTAATAATTATTTGTTGAATTTGTGTGGCTTTAGGCTTTACATCTGCAGATTACCATGGTACTTCTGTTTTTAAGCAAAACTCCTTGATGCACATAGATCCTGAAGATTTAAACTGTTCACATCATTCTTTCTCTTAAAAAAACCCAAAACCAAACCAAATTTGTATTCCTGATAAACAGCATGCAAGAAAATACAGAATACTTTAGTTAGAGAAATCTTTGCAAAATCCTCAAAGCTTTTTTTTAAAAATCCTTTTCCTATTAGGACACCATCAAAACATTTCAAGGAACATTTTTGTCATTTTTATTTTAAACTAAAAACACAGTAAGACACTCCGTAGCTCCAAACATAGACACAGAAAGGCACTCAATTTTAGAGCAGTTCAGTGGTAGGTTACATGTGGGAGACAGTCCTGTCTTCTCCCAGTACGCTCTGTTGAATCTTTTAAACATTACAAAAAAAACATCAACAGTCATGTCTGCCCCTGGATTATCACAGACCCCGAGCTGAGCACTCTTATTATTAGACAAAAGCAAATCAATTTAGGCAACTGTAACCCAAGACTGAAAGATTATGTGATTCAAAGGTTGAGGGTTTGAACTATAGATTATAGGATATATGTTATATTAAAGAAGCGTAGAATGGTTTGAGTTGGAAGGGACCTTAAAGATCATCTAGATCCAACTCCCCCTCCATGGGCAGGAATGCCACCCATTAGATCAGGTTGCACAGCCAACCTGACCTTGAACACTTATTAGTGGTACTTAGGTGAAGCAAAACTACAAGTTTAGGATGTGATCCAGTTGCTAGAACAAGAATTCACTACCAGCCCAGGGGAAGACTCCCACCTGCTTCAGTCTGAAACCTGTTTGTATCAAGTGAGTGTGTGATGTTGCTATGCCAAAATTAAGCTGAATCATGGTTTGCAGTAATTTTCTCAGTAGGCCTTAAAGCAGGCTAATTTTTAATTAAGGCTTGAATTAATTACCTTTCTATTAAAATTAGTGGGCTCTTGCTCCGTGTTTTTTTTTCCTTATAAGCAAAAGCTGTACCTGTGTGAGTCTGTTTGTCGCTATCCCAACATGAAATTCCACATCTGGTCATAGCACAACGTCTAAACCCTGTCAAAGGGAGGAGTATTACCTTATTTATGTAAAGAAAAGTTAGTCTGCCAGCTCTCTAGTGATATGAGAAATTTATGTGATGAGAAAAATTGTTCCTTCCAGAAACAGATTTTTTCCAAACAAGTCCAATTTACCTCTTTACTCATTGTATCCTTTGGGGTGCTTACTGCACTTCTGAGGATATCAACTTCTTTGACTGTCATGTCTGGAGATACCCACTGAGAAGGCTTGGTTTACTTTTTAATCCACTTTGTCAGTGCTTGTGATAAGATCAAATGTTTGTGCAAACAACTCTTCATTGTGCTAATGAGGGACTGAATTTTGTTGAAGTGGATTTTTCCTTTAAATTCTCAGAAAGTTGCACAAAGACTTTTGATACAAATCAAGTCCTCAGGAACAAAAGCCTTTACCTGTTGCTGTAGTCTTGGCAAATGTAACATTTCCGTAAAAAGTGCTCCCTCCCTGTCCTAAGGGTCCATTGCTGATGACCTGACATGGTTGAAAAGAATGACCTCAGTGAGAACCAAAACACTGGGTTAAGCTGTGCCACTATACTCGCTTCTATGATGGCAGGCAGCAGCAAAACACAGCGTATACAGTTAAGATATCCTCAGCTCAGCTCTCTCGAATGCATCCATTCCTGCAAAGGCAAAGTGTCAGTAATCGGTGCTCAAAGCATTGAAGAATAATGATTAGAAATAGGACAGACCACAGCAGGGGAAAATTCTATCACAGCTTCTCAAAGGCATCCAAACAATAATGCATCAGCTTTTTCAGTCAGGTCTAATTTTATCTTCTAGCTTTTCCAGCTAGTAGTGGGGGAAAGGTGTTGCTGTGGATAGTTTAGTTAATGTACAAATACATCCTGGATAAAAGTCCTCTGCAAAATAGATACCAAAACAACTCAGGACTCTAATGAAGTAACTACAAGTTCAAAGACAAACATGAAGAGTATGGCAAATCTCAAAGACATTACTTAGGAGAAATTTTAGTTAAAGGTCTGTCACATGTGCCATGGAAAGACTGGCTGCAATACCAAACTTACCATGTTGTTCATAGATGCCAATTGAGAGAAAGAAAGAAAATGTTCTGGTAATGCACTGGCTGGTTCCCAGGATACCGCTTTCAGCTCTAGTGTTCCCCATTCCTGAGGGATGTGAAGCAGCAGAGAGTGGTCTACCAGCTGGGACCATGTAGAAGGGGTCATCCGTAGGGTGGAAACAGACCTTTGTGTTTAAAGCTTAGAGAGATCTTAAGACTCTTGGGGACATTCATCTCATTCAGTACATTTCTCTGAAATGCCTTTTATTTTGAAACTTAGATACAGAAAGTGGTGAACTGGGTGGGTCTTTGGGTTGATTTACTACTGTAATTCCAACATTCAGGTTGCATCCATACAGGATGAACAAAGAGCTTAAAGAAAGATAAGTTCACAGTGTCCTAGGTTTATAAAATTCCTGAAATTCAACAGACCCTTCCACCATTGCAGCAGTAACTATTTCCCTAAGTTCCTAATTACTCTGAATTCAGCAATCTTTTAACAGTCAGGTGTGTACATGTGCCAGGTATGTGCATGAGCAAAGAGAGACAGAGAAGACAGCAAGGGCCGTGGACCAAAGGAGAAATACCTACTTCCTTTCGATGACAGGACACCTGCATGAACTCTTCTGTAGTTCTGAGATCAAAATTTTCTTCACCTGTCCAGGCTGCCAGTCTACAATCACTATCACAGTGTCACTGATACAGTACAATACACAAGCATGAGCAAACAAGCAGATAATAAGACACAAGGTTTCATTAGGTTGAACACTTATCATGGGTTTGTACACAATTAATTACCCATAATCAAAATCTGATCACTCAGTTCAGGTATACAGGCAGATAGGAAACCCTCATTTGAGGTCGAACTTCCAAGGAAAGAATGTGAGTCTGCTGAACACTGCACAAAATCAAAGTAGTTGGCAAAACCCAAAGCAGTCTAAAACTATTAAGACAATAGTGAATTTGGGACCAATATTGGGACCAATACACCTAAGTGTAAGGCAAGTGTGAGAAACTGCCTTTGGATGAATATCATTGAAGTATAGTGAAAAGGAGTGTTGGCTTAGCAGGAGTTCTCACCAAGCCAAAACTAACAAATAGGGCATAAAATCAGCAAACCCAGGGCTAGTGGGGGAAAGAGTAAAATTAGCTTGGGTTGATTATGTGTGAGAAGGAAAAGAGAGAATAGTGGGCAAAGCAAACTGTGCAGTCAGGGCTGTTCTGGATCCCTCTGAGCAGCCCTGCAGCTGATCAACTCAGGGCAGTGCTGGTCAGGGAGTCTCCCGTTCTGGCTGCACCCCACGTCTGACAGGCTTCTTTAACCCAAGGAACCAGGGTGCTGTCCTTCACGTGAATGCAGGGGCACTGTAAAAGGGATGGTAGAGGGACTGGACCTGCCCTAGCACATACATGGCTTAATGCTGATGCCACAGGCTTGGCTTCCTCTCCTACTTCTCTCTGCTAAGGAAATTCAGGAGATTAGTTGCAGTTTGATTGAGAGCTCTTGCCAATCAATCTGACTCACTTTTCTATTAACTCTCACCACAGACTCTGAACAGTACTCAGAGGGCAGTAAATTAATCCTTGCTGATCGGAACTGGGAAATGCAGTGATCACATAGACACAAAGTACTTGGAACAACAGAAGCTGGACC
The DNA here is from genome assembly GCF_001604755.1 of Lepidothrix coronata. NCBI lineage: Eukaryota > Metazoa > Chordata > Aves > Passeriformes > Pipridae > Lepidothrix > Lepidothrix coronata. Next base: position 11,331,238 of record NW_016690186.1, read on the forward strand.
AGAGTTATAGGGTCAAACAAAATATGGACTTCTGCAGTTAGGACATTGCATTCTCACTTCACTGCTGCTGTATTTCATGACTATATGCTAGGCATCCTTGCAAACTTCCTAAACTCTTGTGAGACTTTCCAGGAATTTGAGTAGAAGTTTAATGATGATATCTTGGCAAAGCAGACCTTTTTGCAGTATATGGTGATTCTAGTGGTAAATTATTCTTTATAGTAAGAGCAGTATAATTTTCCAGTCCTGATTCTAACACAGCAAGTCATTCTGGATATTACAGGGAAACTCCCAAACATTCTCTTTGATAAAGATTATTATATACTGCATGACATTCAGCCTCCAAAAAAATATAGATTTTTTTAAATAAAACCAGAAGTGCTTCAATGATCAAAACTAATTGACTTTCACAATTTTTACCAAGTAATTATCTGCATGAAAATAAGGATACTTCTCATGGTGTTTTATCAAAAATTTTTGTAGCATATGCATGATTTAATAATTCACATCTGCTTAAATAGTAACATCAAGTGACCTTTATTTGAATTATTTCAATCAAAATGGAATCATATTGCCAAAGTAAGAACTTGTAAATTGAATCATTCTAAACTAAAAAACTTCTGTGTAAGTCTTTGTAGGCAAAATTTACCACATCATTACAGAATCAGTCCCATTTAAGGTGGAGAGCAACAGAATTCATCTACAAGCAATCCTTTTGGAACAACTATACAGGGACTACAGGATCATCTTTATGGGAAATGTCAAGACCTAGTGTGTTCTAAGACCATGCTATCACAGTAACTCTATCAAATTTTTGCAAAAAAGTTAAAAAAAAATCAAAACCCCAACAAAACAAAAAAGGAAAAACAAGAGAGAAAATCACACCATCTTCCAAAGCATGAGATGGTATGGATGAATGAACAGCAATGACACAAATGAGATAAGATTGGATTTAAAGAGTTAATTTTAAGTTTTAGTTCTTGGATCCCCCTTCTTCTGAAAGCAATAATTGTACTGTTTATACAGCGGAAAGGTTCTTACTCCAATATAATATATGCCTTTTTAGGCTAATAGTCTTTAAAGACTGATCCATGCACAGTGCCTTTCACCCTGTAATGAAGTACAGCAAAAGAACAAAAGTATTGTTTCAGCATTTATATAGGTAAATATGATTAGTCACATAGGGTAGGAGGAAAAAAAAATCCTAAAATCTATTACTGGAGACAAGGAGGCTTTGGTGGAAGTAACACCTGCAATAGCAGTTTTACTCTGATCCCTGGATATTTACAGCTAGAGGCAGAATTTTCATTGTGGTCTGGGGGGACATTGTGCATAAATGAGCACAACTGGATTTAGTTTGTATTTTTGTTTTGATTTAATTGAGGATTTTTTTCATCATTTCAGACATAGATGTTCGAGAATAAATGTTGATATTTCATTAAGTACCTTAAAGTTGTACACTTCCACATTTAATATACATAATTTGAAGGTTAGTACCAAATTATCTGCTCTGGACCATAACCCAAACTGATAAACATGGATGGTGTTGCCCATACGTAAAAGGGGATTTGGGCACAATCACATTCCCATGGGACACTTCGGTGTGGGAAAAATGAGAGAAAGAGAATGCCACCATATTTTCTTACTGGAAGTTTTCTTCCCATTCATTCTAGTAGGGAAATAGAATTTGGGACCAGCTTGCTACGTTTGGATCTCATCAGTGGGTTCCTTTTCTCTGAAAAAAAAAAAAGGGATCTTTCCAAGAAAAGAGGAGGAGAGAGAGGGAACAAAGCAAGGAACTGGAGAAAAAACTGAAAGAATTTGTCTGTCTCCCTTTCTTCTTTACTTTGGGAAAAAAGCATGGACAACAATGAGTAAATGAGACACTGCATCCAGGCACAATTCCTTTAAAATCATATCGCTCCTTCCAATATTAAAATCAAGTGGCAAAAATCTCATTGAAGTGCTAGAAATAACCTCAGGGTAATGGCACACATTACTACCAGCACAGTACTAAGAGGAAATACTGTAGATCTATGCAATATTTTTTTCACTTTACTGGGAAAATACAATTCTAGTCTATGATATTTTTTTCTGCTCAAAAATTCCTGCAATGTGAATCTATGGGTACATCCACGTGCAAGGAGGTTGGCTGTATTCTTCAACTCACTCAATGGAAAATGAGTAAAAACCGATTTCCTATTTTAGTAGCAGGCTAGCATGCGTCACTGAGACATGTAAATTTCTTTTGCAGGTACAAGGCAGAAGGTAAAGAGACCTATGATATCTGTAGCTTGTAGTGTTGCTATGTAGAGTTACATAGAATTAAACGGAAAGATTTTTTTCCTAAACTGTGTAAATTTGCAGAGATTAATCTCCATATTTGATTTTTTTTTACTACCCAATCAGCATACTAACTGATTTCACTCATTTTTATAAATAACATTTGTCTTCCTATTGCCATTCAAATATAATTTATTCTAGGCGGAGAGATTACAGACCTTGATTTTATCTGAAACGTCTTTGAGTCATAGTGAGTAAAATGACTCACTTCCATCATCACTGTTCAGTAAAATGATTCTGGTATATCAAAATTATCTGTTCTGTCTAGTCCACCCTGTTCTATTTATTTTCCTAAAACTTGATTTCTGATGAGCAATGATTTAAGGCAACATTTCAAGTTTTCCCTTATTGTTTTTCAGACCAATCTTTCACTATTATATCTCCCAGCTTCCAGACCAGAAGAACCTGCTATTTTTGTAGCCATTGTCAAAGGTACTATTTTGCTTCAGATAGATTTTGCATTCTGATTCAGATTCCAGTCAGCAATATCAATATGAGATCCTACTGGGAAAGAAAGAGTTGATTGCTCCTCAGAAAATCTCGCTCTGACAGACAAAGAGAAAACTTGTCTGGTTGATTTAAAGGAATGTAAAATCTAGGAAGTTATCTTAAGTTATCTTAAGCTCTGCCGGGGGAGGTTTAGGTTGGATATTAGGAAGAAATTCTTTACAGAGAGGGTAATCAGGCATTGGAATGGGCTGCCCAGGGAAGTGGTGGATTCTCCATTCCTGGAGGTTTTTAGGATGAGACTGGATGTGGCACTTAGTGCCATGGTCTAGTAACCACGGCAGTGTTGGATCAAGGGTTGGACTTATGATCTCAGAGGTCCTTTTCAACACGTCTGATTCTACAATTCTATGATTCTATGTGGTGCACGTGACACAGGGTCAACTTTAGTTCTAGACTCTCCAGAAGAAGAGAGACATGGACATATTGGAGTGAGTCCAAGAAAGGGCTATGAAGGTGACTAAGAGGTGGAGGTACCTGACATAGGAGAAGAGGCTGGGAGAGAGGAGTCTGTTAAGCCTGGAGAAGAGAAGGTTTAGAGGGTTCTTAGTGTGTATCAATACCAGAATGGGGAGCTGCAGAAGATGGATGCAGACTCTTCTCAATAGTGCCCACTGAGAAGACAGGAGTCAATGGGCACAGACTGAAATACAGGAAGTTTTGTTTAAACATAAGAAAAAAAGCCACTTTTTTATTGTAAGGATGGTTGAACACGAGAACAGGTTATCTAGACAGGCTGTGGAGTCTGTCTCTGGAGATATTCAAAATACAGGTGGACATGGTCCTGAGCAATCTGCTCTAGCTGACTCTGCTTTGAGGAGGGGTGTTGGAGTAGGTGGCCTCTGGAGGTACCTTTCAGACTCAACCATTGTGTGATTCTGGTAGGAGTTAACCCTGATAACAAACCATCCTTAGGATGTATACGGTGCAGCATTATACGGGAATACTAAATAGATCTCTGTTCCCTGAGTCAACAATGCTTTTCCTTTAATAACAAAATGGAGTTATATTTAATGTGCTTCCTGTCTCCTTGTTTGGCAACCATGTTTACGCTAAAATATCTGCATGCCTATAATAGCAAAGGTAAGGGTCTTTACCGATCAGCCTGAAAAACAAGAAACACATTTGCTTCTTTCTGTACTATACTAGCAACCAAAGAAAAGCTGAAGAAAATAGAAGAATTTTATGCCAGAGGGTGTGCATCATTCAGCTTTGAGGTAAATAGAGCCTATTAGCACTAAAAAATATAATGGAATTTTGTATAAAGCAGATCAGTTTAGTGCGGTTTAGTGCAATTTTTACAAGTTTCAACAAAACCTGTAATTAATTTTCCAAATGGAAGAAAAAGAGGTTTTGCTGATTTCTGATGCATCAAGCTACAAATAATATTTTCTCTTTTAGGAAGCAAAATAACGTGAAAGGTATCACATGTATAGGAAGAACAAAAGAAACTTCCCATGCAGGCATGCAGGTACTATGCTGAAAATTGACTGGAAAGTGGTCTTTCTACATCTCTATAATTTTACTATTTTTTCCTCATCCCACTCCAAAAATATCACTGACTCCAAGCCTTGCATTTTGTTAACAATAGCAGAAGAAAAAAAAGGTGCAGCTTACTAAAGTTCTGGCTTCTACCTGTAAGGGGACTGACATTACCTACTTTGAACGCCTGATCAGCAGAACAGCATCCAACTGAGGAGAATATGGGGCAAGAGCAGATGTTTGCATAGCTCAAAAATTGTACCACTAGGCTAGATCTTGGAAAGTGGTTCCATTTTCTCTCATGAGTTTTTAGACCTGCAGTTCATAGAGTAGTACAACCTCTTTTTCCCATTCCTCACTCAGAAGCAGAGGCCCTGAAATGTCAGATGCATATTCTCCAGCTATGTAATGGTGTTTGGACAAGGCAAAAGAGTCTTGGCCAAGCAGAAGCAGATAATTTTTATCTCCACGAGGTGCTTTCACTGTAATTTAGATAAAGGCACCCTCTGGCCCATTTCCTAGAGGTAAAGAAAAGAAAAAGCTGACCACACAGGGGCAAAAGGTAATACAGAAACTTCGAGCAAGAGACCTGCATTTCAAAGTTAAAATCCTGGCTAGTCCCAAAGATACTATGCCCTCTTGCTTCTTCAAGCTGTTCTTTGTGTTTCGGTACCTGCTATCTTCAAAATAGATGTTTTCCTTCCAAATAGGAAGCTGTTAATTGTTAAATGATGATATTTCTTTTGCTTTCCCAAAATCTATTCTAAAATTGCTTCCAATGTCCGTGCTATTACCCTATGATAAATACAAATTTATGTGTCAGTCCCTCCTTCCTAATGAATAAGTTACAATACATATAGGAGGCAGAACATGACTAAATAGTAATCCTAGAACATCTGATTTATTACAAATTCATACCCTTCATTAACACAGAATGTTTTGTACCCACAGTCTTCTCCTAGGCAACCTACCTGTTCTTCTGATGCAGTAGGTGGGAGAATGGTGACCCTGTTTCATGTTAAAATGTACTGCTTTTTTACCCTGCTGTGGCATGGATGTGGCACAGAAAGAATGATACAGTTTCTCAAAGTGCAGCTGGGGCAGCATATTCTCTTTCTTGATTTTACCACAAAATATCCACAGCAATCATAATGATGATGCAGAGAATGTAAGAGTTTGCTTTGCATCAAAGGAATTCATGAAAGTTAATGCATATCAAAAATAAAAAGGCATCTGAGTCACTGCACAAAAGCTATTTTTGAACTTATATAATCAAATATACTTACGTATGATATAGAGAGACTGTGCCAGCTATGGCATGCATATCCCTCTACTGTAATTAATCTTTGCAAGCTCTTTCAGTCATTTTAGGTCTACATTTACTTCTGCCTCACACAGTTGTGGCATTATCTCAGTTTTACCATCTGTCACAGACATCAGAAAAAAAAGTACTTAAACCAAAGATCATAAAAATACTTTTTAAAGCATTTTGGTTTTCATACTTTACAGTTTCTGTATATATAGGTCTGTATACGTACTTAAGACAAAAAGCACCATGCTACTGAACAAGAATGGAACAGTATCAGTAAAGAAGCTTTCAGAAGGCCTTGCTTAGTATACTTACTTAGGTCTTTCATCCTTCACAACATGGTTCACATCTTACAGTTCAAGCTCCTCTCTGTTTTTAAATAAAAGATCCAATGGAAATAGCAAGGGCGGAAGAAATCTTTTTTCGCCGATCAGCAGTTGCCAGGGTGTCTTTTCATGCTTTGGCAGTTGTTAGGACACTTACCCAAGAGCTAGGCCATTAATGAGAAGTCTAATGACTTCCATTCCTTTTCGTAAAGCATTCAGCACGTCACCAGTATTTATGAGGAAGCCTGCTGTAGCTACAGGGACATTATGTGCCTCACTGTATTTCAAGCTGAGAGATGATAAAAATGGAGCATTAGTTTATCTTTTTTTTTTTTTTTTTTAAACAGTCTTCCTTTCCTTCTGTCCTTTGTAAATAGATGTGCCACATTTCTCACAGCCTGAAGCTAAAGAAATATCTTCAGGCTTGTTGCCAGATCTATTTTCCTCCAAATATCTACCAAATCACCAGAAGCTCTTATTAACTGAGGGAACTGAACCTTCAGACAACAACTGTTCCAGTCCCTCCTGGGGATTTTTTATCTGAGTATAGTAAACAATTCAAAGTTTGAAGTTCTGTATACTTATTCATTTATTTTGCTTTAGTTTTCAAAGCAATCAATGGTCTTAACATTTTATAGACAAAATGGTGGTTTCTAATACAGAACAATTCTACCAATTAAGGAAAAAAAATCCATCTAGATGGGTCTGTTTTCAGTTTTCTTCTCACAACATAACCTCCTTTCAAATTTTCCAAAGAGAAATTTGTTTTCCTTACCTTCCTTAGACCATGGAAAGTAGTTAAGGTCCCAGTTTTGCAAACATGTGCTGCTTTAGTCTCTGAAAATCTCAGAATCACAGAATGGGTCAAGTTGGAAGGGACCACAGTGGGTCACCTGTTCCAACCTCCCTGCTCAGGCAGGGTTATCCTACAGCACGTGGCCCAGGATTGCATCCAGACAGTTCTTGAATATCTCCTGTGAAGCACAACCTCTCTAGGCAATTTGTTGCAGTGCATGGTCACTCATGCAGTTAAATAGTTCTTCCTCGTATTCAGGTGGAAATTCCTGTGCATCAGTTTCTTCCTGTTGCTTCTCGTTCTGTTGCTTGCCAGAGCCGAGAAGAGCCTGACTCCATGTGTGCAAGCATAACCTTATGTATTTGTAAGACTTCTACCTTGATTCTTTACTATGTGTTTCTAGTTTATCCTCTGGGATCTGTTATTGTATTGGGTTTGCGTGGCCAGGTTTTGACAGCAGAGGGGCTATAGGGGAAGCTTCTGTGAGAAGCTGCTGGAAACTTCTCCCATGTCTGGCAGAGCCAGTCAGCTCCAGATGGACCTGCCACTGGCCAAGGCCAAACCAATCAGGGATGATAGTAACCCCTCTGTGATAACATACTTAAGAAGGGATAAAAAAAAGTTGTTGGGCAGATGAATGTTGTTGCCAGAGAACAGTGGAGTGAGAACATTTGAACAGCTCTACAGGTGCCAGGGTCAGTGGGGAAGGAGGGGAAGGAGGTGCTCCAGGCCCTGGAGCTGAGGTTCCCCAGCAGCCCTTGGTGAAGACCATGGTGAACCAGGCTGTGCCCCTGCAGCCCATGGAGGACATGTGAGTGCAGATATCCACCTGCAGCCCATGGAGGAGCCAATGCCAGAGCATGTGGATGCCCAAAGGAGGCTGTGACCCCATGGGAGGCCCATGCTGGAGCCTCCCATGTAGGAGGGAGCTGTTGACCCCTGGAGAGAGGAGCCCATGCCGGAGCAGGTTTTTCCTGGTAGGACTTGTGGCCCTGTGGGGGACCCATCCTGGAGCAGCCTGTGCCTGCAGGATTGCACTCCATGGAGAAGCAACCCAGTTGCAGCAGTTTGTGAGGAATCGTTGCCCATGGGATGGACTCACGCTGGAGAAGTTTGTGAAGGACTGTCTCCCATGAGAGAGAGCTCAGGGAAGCAGGAGAAGGACTCCTCTCTGAGCAGTTGCAGAAACAACTGACGGTTGTTTCTTGTCCTGTCCCATTCCCTGTCCACCTGCAATGCTGTGGAGGGGAGGAGGTAGAACTTGGAAGGTGGGAGGGGTGGGGGGAAGGTATTTTTAAGATTTATTTTACTTCTCATTCTCCTGCTCTGATTCTGCTAGTAATAAATTTAATTAATATGCCCACTTTGAGTCTGTTTTGCCTGTGACGGTGATAGGTAAGTGATCTGTCCTGTCCTTATCTCAACTCTGTCCAGTTGCAGAGGGGAGTGAGAGAGTGGCTTTAATAGGTAACCCTGGCATCCAGCCAGGGTTAATCCAGTACAATCATCTACTAAGTATTTTATTTAATACAAGCGACCCTTCCAAGATATTAATTTAAACCTTCTTTTGTTTTGTGCCAAGTTAACCATCTACCTAAAGGACTAAATATATGAAAAAGAGAATCCTGGAGGTGCAGTGACAGTCAATAAGACCTAAATTATTTGAAGTGCAGAAATGCCATTGGAATGCTAATTCAGCTCTTAAAAAGTTTAAATTGTTCCCCTAACACATTTATTTTGCTGTTGTTTCTCATGGAAGCAGAAAGGAGATTCCCTCTTCTTCTTCAACCTTTCAAATAGCTTTAAAAGCGCTATTAATATACTTGCTCTCCAAACCATCAGCCGTTGCCTTAAAGATGAAGTAGGTTATGTTTCTCAGCCAGTTCCATGATCATTTCTTGTGGTGATTATGCAAGTGATGATAAATACACAAATTCTCTTCCCATCTTTTAAATTGCAGAAACTAATTGCCTTGTGTGTAGAGAAAGCTCCTTTGAAATCAGAATTCTATTTTTTTTTCACTAATGTATGGGAAAAGTTTTCTCCTTGTCATGACATCTTCATCTCATTGGTGTTTTCCTCTTGTGCTCTCTTTTGGTCTTACAGTCTAAGGGAATTTTATATCAGTGTTCAGTGATAGGCTTCTGCCTTTTATAAATAATTTTGACTGTATATTAACTGGTGATTATACAGAGATTAAACATTCACATCACTTGTCTTCAGCCTTCTTGCCACTGTAGACCCCCATTCTGATGATCTACTGTGAGCACACAGAGTGAAATTTTGAGAAGGAATCAAGAAACAAGACAAGAAATTTGTACTTGACACTCAAGAATTTTATTGGATGTGCAAAAGTATTTCAATGCAATGGTTTTGCTTCCAGTAAAAGCTACCTGAAAAACTACTGAAAACCAGCTATTATTTCCCTTTTTGCAGTGTATCCTTATGGCATTTCATTATGATTAAGTATCATGGTGTCTTAAATGAGTCATAGAACAGCACAGAATGATGTGTTAATATCCTCAGTTTTGTATTTTTTTTCTCTTGCTGTGACTGGAATTGTCCTATTATTCTGTATCTACTGGTACATTTTAGACATATAACTTTAGTTATAATGCAGCTATGTGTTCTCTGGATGATAATGAAAAATGGAGTTGGATTTTATATCTTCATTGAGTCAATAATCTCCAAGTTTTTTCAGCACTTTTAAAACTCTCTTCTCTTAAATGACTCATAAGATTCCCCATGCAATGTGTACTTCCCCTAACTAGGCTGATAAGACTTAGCTACTGCTCATGAGTCTTTTAGAGCAATATTTGTCATAGCTTCTACTTGGTGTGCTCAGGCAGTAACAGAACACAAAAGCAGATTGTATCATTAATCTCAGATTTGATAGAAATAACACAAGGTTAGAAGAACGTATTACAATAAAAAGAAATATTATTACAGCCAAAGGTAAGTGTTAACCTAAACTTTTCTGAAAGCTAATGCACTAGCAACAATAATTCAACCCTCTAATGTCCACAGGCTGAACATGCTACCATCGATCAGGAAACTCTCCCAGGACTTCAAGATAAAACCAAATGGAAGGAGGTTTTGTGCAGAGCTGTTGTGCTTAGTGAGGAACAATCTCAAATGCCTGTGAGGTGAGAAGTGATACATAACAAGTAGAGGCAGATTTATAAAAGACTTAGGTCTAATCTCTGCTGGACTTGGGCCTCCTGAGACAGTACATCTTGGGGAAACAATGGATGCCATTAAAAATGGCTATTTATTGCACTGTGCTATTTTTGACTTACAGAATTTTCAGTATTCCCTTGAGAAATCTCTTAAATACCATGGAAAATAAATCAGTAGTCAACGGGAATTATAATGATGCCTAATGTGGGAGGTGTATTGTAAAGTTCAATCTAAAGCATAGGTCATAGAAATCAGACAAGGGAAACCATAATTGTATACAGTCAATGAATCCAAATGACTCTCTAATTATGATGTAAGTTTTTATGAATCCATGTGTTACTGTATAAAAGAGACTTATTACTCACAAAAAGCTTATTAATCCCCTCTGTCCCAAGGAAGGGACATTGCAATGCAAAAGGCTATTTTTGTAGTCAAAAGTGCTGTGAATTTGTTCCTTGTAGATGGAAGTTGTGAAAAATTTCAATAATCAGAAGAAAAATCAACCTTCATTATGGTTAATATTTCATTTTAAGCCCTGGGGACCATAAAGTGGAATTTTTCCCTAGTGTGATTTTTATTTGTCACAGGAACCTTAAGGAATGTCTGGTTCTTAGCAATATCATGTGTATAAGTTTACACAACTCTAATTAGTAGATTAGAAAGTGGTTTTACCAAACCAGCAAAATAAGGCCCGTAAGGATAGCCCAAGGGAGAGGGAGCAGAGCAGGTGAGGAGCAGGCTGCCTTGTCACACTCTGATCTCCAGAGCTTTCCAAAGGAAAGCTCTCACCTTCTATTGTTGGCATAAGCAAGTACACATATTTTAGCAAGTACAAATACTTGTTAAATAGTACAAATACTAAATAAGTATTGAATGGAGGCATGCACATAAATAAACGGCTGTCACATCTATTGGCCATCCTCTCTATGCCCATAGGTGAGTCCTTGTAAATCAAGTCCACTAGGAGAAAACAGTTAGAAGCTCCACTCAGTCTTCCATTAGCAAGCATACACCCAGTTCCCTTACGAGTATTTTTTTTCAACTTGAGGAATGGCAGCGAGTGAGGGGAAGTGCCCTGCCTCAGAGCTAGTTCATCAGTAAGCAGCAAATGTGCTTGAAAGCCACTCAAGTTCATCAGTAGGCAGCAAATGTGTTTGAAAGCCACTACTGCCCAAAATAACCTTTTAGCAAATAGAGCCATTGAGAACCCCATTGTAATAGAGAAAAATAGTGGAAAAACATTAGAAATGAGATTACATTTCTGCTGGAGCTGACAACTAGGTCAGTGAGCAAAGTGGTCCAGGTGGCAGTTTACCACCTTTTCATAATACCTACACTTGTCATATCTGACACCATCACAGCACGAGACACAGGAACATGATTTTCCATTTCCTAGTGGCCAGCCTCAGCATTTCCCTCATTCATCCAGCTTACTCCTGGGCTTTATGGTGAAAGACTGCAGATGTTTCAATATATGAATCCCCCCAGGTGGATAAAACCCTTCTAGTTGGTAAATAATCTCCTCGTTACATGGTTCTAATACAAATGTTGACCCTTCTAATTTGTCCCGTAGTTATGCAAACAGACATAGAATCTTGTGTACAGATTTTGTATTAGGTAAAGGGTTTGTGAAGTACATCCAGCTAGTCAGTGCTTGTACAAGAGCTGTTTTTGACACTGCAACATTCATAAAATGATCTCTGTTTACAAAATTTAAACCACCTTTAACATCAAATAAAATATAGAACCATGGAAGAAGCATCTGCATATTAGAATGTGAGTAGAATCTCCGTTTAATTTACTGCAACAATCATTTTCAAGAAGAAATATTACGCTGAATAATACATTTCTATTCTGAGCTGATAGCAAGGGTTTAAAAAGGACTTCCTATAAGATGCTTAGTATATTTTCTGTAATCTGACAGTACAATTATTACTGTGATTTAGAGAAATGAAGTAAATACTAATATTTGTATAATTAAACTAATCAGGGCAAGTTTCACACAGGGAAGAAGATTGTTGATGAAGCATTTTAGGGTTCATCAACATTTCTCACTGTTTTGTGAGAAAAGGAACTTCTTAATGTTCCCTTCACCCCTCCTTCTTCAATAGTCTTTCCTCTAATTTGATTTCACAGTATTTACATAACACATATTATGGGATTTTTTCCTAACTACCTTATAAAAGTGCTTTCAATCCCTCTCCACTAAAAAAAATACCTTTCAATAATTTATAATGTTTAAACATTTATCAAGTAATGGAAAAATCCGTTCACGTGATGAACATTCATTCGCAAATTTACTTGCAGAACTATGTATGCAACTACAGCTACTGTGCTCATATCTCATCAATTTTCCCAGTGCCCCTCGAATAGAAGTTCACTTCTTGCAAAAAATAAAATTTCTTACTGGTCACAAAACCCAACATATCACATGTGTTCTGAAATGTATATAAAGTCTTATATCACCTCCTGTTTCCTTTGATGCATATTGTTGAAGCTACAACTTATTTTTCTCTCATTTTTCCTACGATGAAGGACAACTACATTAAAGTCTCACAAAGGAAAGAACATGAGGGTAAGAAAGTCCACATCCAGTACAAGTTAAACCTCAGCAGGAATTAGGAAAGACGTGTGCTTAGGATGATTGGCAGATTCAGCCCTGGGCAATGCTAGTCTCTCACGGCAGGGCTTGGCATCCGTCTCCTGTGATCTGGGGCACTGGCTTACAGTCTGTGTGAGGTGTTTGAAGGGCAGGACATAGGAGAAAGTCACAAATCACCAGTCCTGTCAGCTGTTTGTGGTCATGTACAAGAACATAAAGTAAGAAAGTTTATTTAATTCTCAGCTTCATCTTGGCTGTGCCTTGGCGCAACCCTGGCTAGAAGTGGAGCACAGGCTTTCAGTGTATTAAGGCCTCTCTGATTGCCTTGGTCAGGATTACCATCCACCCACAAGTTCTTCCAACAGAGAACAATACAAAGATATCAAATGGAGAGAAATATCTTCAGTGGTAAAAGGAAAAACAAAAGGAATTCTAATTTCTTATCAAAATTATCAAGTCCAAACTGAGCAGACCCAGAAAATCTATATCCTCAGAAGTTCCCCCTTGTGATCGAATCTTGGAAGAGATGAACTGTCATAATATAGTTCCAAATATTGACAAAAGTTACCCTAAAAAGAGGCAATGTCAACTCACAAGACATAACATGTGTTCATGTGTTGTTGAATGAGGCAATTATCTCAACAGAAATCCAGAACTCTCTGCTCTTCTGTCAGTGTCTTGTACTAATTACTCCTTCTGATAATTGTTCCTTACAGATTCATCTATGGTAATTTGTTAGCACTAATGTTCATCCTTTCTATCACTTCATAACCTCTAGAATTTTTAATAGAAAGAATAAACCAATATGATTTCAAAAATGTTGGTATAAATATTTGTGATTATAATGCAGCAATTAACTGCTTTTACCATGCTACCTGCTCTTTAAGCAAATTATGAACAATATGCACTAATATTTGTTTCCTTAGGTAACAGCATGGAGAGAAATTTACTTTAAATAAATTAAAATTATTTGCTCCTTTCTATTACAGCTTATTCATATTATGACACTTTAGATGTTGTACCTCTTCCAAAACTCAAAACACTAGTTTAATATATATTAACATTTTGAAAATTCTTAAAAAGTACAGACGTTTATTTACCTCCTTTCTTAAGCTTCAGGATATCTTAGCTCTAAATCCTCCAAGTATATTAATATTCCTCTTTTGAAAAGGAAGATTCTTTCATAAAAGCTTGACTCATAAGGTTTGAGATTTGAAGAAAATACAAAAGTATTGTGAGTTTTAAGGATGTATTCATGACATTCAGCTTTACACCAAGATATGATAGGAGTGCTGTCCACTTAATGATGCAAACACTATTAGAGTCAAGAGCAAACTCAGGGTGCTGCTGAAATTGTATTCTTGTTTTCCTCTTACAGATTTATATTATTCTGTGATTATCATTGCTCTACATATATGTATTGGTTATTATTTACAGAAAATGAAAATTGTCAGATATTTCCAGAATTATAGAAATTTCTAACCTACAGGTTTCATCCAGCTGTGTTTTTTCTTGGACTAGTCATGACAATAAAGACCATAGGAAAAAATATGTACAGTTATTCCTTACAGACACTGGGTGTTTTTTTGAGAACATATACTTTTCGATAGTGATTTGCAGTCATTATTATGTGTATTTGTCTGAAGTAATAGTGTCTGCAGCTAAGACCTGAATACTGCAACAAATTCAATAACTTCAGATACACAAATGAGTAGAAACTCTCTTATAAAGAAATTTAATGTGTTGAAATGTAAAGCTATTTCAATAATAAAACAATCTTTTGAATACTTTTTGCATAGAGAAGAACTAAAAGTATAGCATGAGAGGAGATTTCTAGGTAGCTGAACCCAAAGGTTTGACAGTGCTCTTTGAGTCTTTGACAAGGCTCAGAACGGCTGAACACACTGGTAAATGCTGAAAGCTAAGACTTTTCCCCCTTGCCCTTTTATCTTTTCAAAATTGTTCATGTCTATAATACAGTAAAAGGAAAAGAAAAAAAAAGCAACCTTTTTCTTTTTGTAAGACACAGGTTGATTGCTGTCTCTTTTTGAGAAGTAGTATTTGGAGAAATGAGGTCACTGTCTGAAATCACTCCTCCATCTGCTCTGCTTAGCCTGTGAGTCATATGGAGTAAGAAAAAAGATTATATGAGCCAGAGTTAACATGGAACTGAAAACAATAGAATAGCACAGCAGCAAAAGAAATAACTACCCCACAGTTTGCTCTGTTTCCCTCTACTTGTTTACTAGCTTGGATACATTAATTAAGAAAATCAGTCAAAAACAAGGCAGTGAGAAAAAATAGAGTGCCTAATTGTGATTAAAATAAGCAAAGAAGTGATCACAGGAGAACCATGGCAGTCGTGATGGGAAGTGGATGTTTTCAACACGAAATGCTATGAATTTCATCAGGGATGAGATAATACCATTACATCTTGTAAGTGCAACAGACTACTGTGCCTTCTAGTCCCCAGAAATAAATCCCAAACAAGTCACAGCCACTATGTACATGGCAAGTGGGGGCAGAGATACAAATGCAAAATGATAACTTAACAGCATAGAGAAGGTATCAGCATTCAAGTGACACCTTGCACTCAACTCTTTTTCTGCTGAAAAGTTCGAGAAAAAGGAAGTTTATTTCTGCATTTTTCTCCCTTATTAATATTCAATCCAGATTTGACAAAGTTATCAGATTGTAAACAGAAATGATATCTTCCAAACTAGATAGTAATAAGATACATTTAAGTAAACACTTATTTTCATTTCAAATTTTTGGGTTCATCTACAGAAGTAGGTCAAAATATTCCACAACTAGTTCATGACCTAAAAATGCCACTTCAGATGTTTCGAAACTATCTGTGAAATTGGGTCTTAAAAATACAGAATAATTTTGAGCAGAATAAAAACTGAATAATAAATAGAAGTAGATCAAGGCATAGATGCGTCTTTTGACCAAAGAACTACAGATTTTGTGTCTTCTCGCAAAAATAAAGTGTTCAATGTTGCATATTTGTTGCTTGATATAGACAGCGTTAACAGGAAAAAAGCCCAACCTGAGATGTGCTTTTCTGCACGACTCTGTGGATGGCTTGCATAGTGTTTATGTTTGTTTTAGGAAAGAGAGGAGAAACAGCTGCTTACATGCCTTCTGCAGTGAGAAACTGAGAGTTGGCATTACCTTCAGATCTACCTGAGAAGGTCCATCTGCACGCCTGGGGCTCAAAATCAGGCCAAGCTCAGCACCCACAAGAGAAAGCTGCTGCCCTACCACTGTGACCTGTCAAAGCCCCAGCCCAAAACTCAGCCCCCACAGCTCCTTCAATCAAATCTCATTTGGGAAGGGATGTGCCAAAATCCAGCACTTCTCCATTTGCCTGAACACTGACCCACTGCCTACAGTCTTTACTAACAGCACGTGGCCTGCCATTTTGACATAAAAGTAAAGTTTCAATGTGTGTTTTACTGCCCACACTTAGATTTTCATCTTGGCAGCAGAAGCAGAAAATAAGTGTTGGCATAGACTTAGTTAGCTCCCTTTTGGTTTTAGTCTTAAATTTATTGAAATATTTCTTGGGGTACTTTTTCAGGGATGCTAATGAAAGCAAGGGAAGCTACTAATGACACAGAGGAAAATACTGTCATAAAACATACAAGACTTCAGAGTTCATCAAACACCAGCTTAAGCAGGAAGATCATTTATTCAGTGCTTTGAAAGGGAGGAAGAGGGAGAAACTAATGCAGGGATTACACAAAATGAGATATAAAACATTCATTAAAAAATAAAAATCTCAACAAAAAATAGAATTCATTTTAATTTAAACTGTTCAATATATTGAATTTAACAAATGTTGGAGTTTGTAACTTGCTTAGTATCTTATAGGCAGTACAGAGAATGAATATTTTAATACATTCAACAAATGCTTATTTTAAAAAAAGAGCTGACAAAGCCCATTCATGGTAAACAAACCTATAAGCTCACTACAAGCCAAAATCAAACCCTTATTGATGTCTAAATATATAAAAATAAAAAATGTCAATTCAGATAAATTTCTGAGATTTTGTGGTTTGTTTGGTTGGTTAATTTTTAATTTAAACCACTGTTTAAATTAAAATACACTCTCACTTAGGGTTGTATACTTCAGCCCCTTGCTCTTCTGACAAGAAATTGAGCATGCAGCAACCAACTAATAGCTGAACTCATAAATTCTAAGTCATAAAGGTGTGAATTCAGCTTATATTTCTAGGATCTGAATTTGCATTTGGAGCCAGTATGAATCTTGTTCTTACCTGAAAAAAATTTCTCCCAAGTACTAAAAAGAAGTTAAAAGGATTTTTATTGCTCCCTTAAACTCTAAACCAGCAAATTCTTCTCTGTTGGCTCAACTTTGCCAGCTGACACGGGGACCAGAAATATGATGCAATATTTCATTACCAGTTGAATCACTAAAATGCAGAAAAATCTGTGAGCAAAAAGAGCCAATGCATTTGCAGTAAAATTCGTTTGGTGACTACACTGATCTGCTGAATATTAAAATTTGTAAAATCTTTCACTTTCCATTAGCTGCAATGATAGTATTTCTACAGGTAAAACAAACTCAGCTCACTTCGTTCTTTCTCACTTCACCCCAGGCCTGTTCTCATAAGGCATATCATAATACCCTAAACTAATAAGGCTAATTTAACAACTATATTCTCCTAACACTTCAAAAGCAGAACAGGAACCGCTGACACAGCCAGCTGGAGTGTCAGCCCCAAAGGATTTACACCAATGGTTACAAAATGCTGGAGAAACCATGAAACTATACAGAAACATTTCCCATCCAAGACAGTCTTTATATATTTCTGAGAAGATCCAATAGCTCTGTTTGCAATCCCAGATGCTCGTAACACTCACCCCTCTGCAAAATTCTGCTGGCTCATCCTCACCCCCATAAATGCTCCAACCCTTACTGCATTAGTGACCCCTAGTTTGAGAACTGCTGCCTAGGTCTTTCCCTCCCCTATGCTATATTTGTATCCAGTCAATGAATCCGAAATCCCCTGCTAATTGCCATCTAAGCTGTTATAAAGAATCTACACGTGTTACTGCACGAAAGAGGATTACTGTACTTTAAACTTAGCAAGGCTTGGTAATCCCATGTACCGCAGGACTGGACACCATAACCAGTGTGAGTTTAGGGACAGCACTTTGGGAGCAGTTCCCTTAGTTGCATGGTTTACTTGTTACTACTACTCTGCTTTTGCTGCAATGCCCGAGAGGTCTGTCCATGATAGATGTGTAACTTGCCAAGGAACATGTGCAAAAAAATAATACTAATATATATCAAGTCACACATTATTTAGCTAGGTGTTTTAACAACTCTTCTGGCATCCTTTCAAGGCAATGTTGGCAGATTTCACTGATGGTATTTATGGCTTTTCAAAATTCCTCTGAAATCCATTTTAAAGCTAATGGTTTTTGTTTACAGCAACCACGGGGGAAAAAAGCAAGAAGTGCTCCTACCCTAAGAGCTCAGACAGTGATCTTAAGCCGATGCTTATCTCCAAATCTAAGTATTTTAGATATCTGAAATTCCCGTTTATTGAAAAAATTAGTAGTTGAAGACAGCATGAGAAAAGTAGCAAGCACTACATTACATTAAAATGTGTTTCCAAATTCAATCAGATAATTTTACAATAAGTAAATAAGAATGCTTTTATCTGCAGACAGGGAAAAAATCACTTTTGTTAATAACTTATACACTATCAAAATTTGACACAGCTCTATTAAGAGGCACTGCAAAACATTTGCTCCTAAAGACCTATATACTGTCTTCCAAGGCTCATGCCTTTTCCAGAGAAGGGAGAGGATTATCCAGTAGAGAAGATATTATCTCAAGAAACTCCAGGAAGGTGACTTTTGAGAAAGACAATGCCTACAAGTTAAGGAAATATCCATTTTAGAGCTAGGAAGCATTGGAAGACAGGTTGGGAGACAGTTGTGAGACAACTGGTACTGAAACTCCAGTCTTCATCTTTCAGAAAGAAATGGAATCAAAATGTTATTTGGGCAGTATGGAGCACAAAAAGTCATTCCCCACCATGTGTATAACTACAATTCAGCTCCAGAATTTTATTAACCTTAATCAATATTCTCTTGAATACGAAGAATATTGTACACCTTTACACAGAGTGAATAAAAAGGAAAGCTACAGAAACTAAGCAATATACAAAAAAAAAAAAATCTCTATTTGCATGGAAGTTTCTGGGGGTTTAGTTTAAAAAGACTTATGAAAAAATCAGTGATGACAAATCGATGAGTTAAATATTTTAGAAGACTGACTCTCCAGAACTCTTGGATTTTTCAAGCTTCTGATAATAAAGTAGGTTGAAAAATTACCGAGTTGGACATGACCAAAAAATCACAGTGTCAAGAAATTATTTTCATTATCAATAACACAAATAATCATGTCCACCACATAATGTCATAAGTTAATCAGCTGTTATGTTCATTTCTATCTGTGACACAACTATCTTGAGATGGGACACCGTAATACCATGCCACCAAGGAAGGATTTGCTCATGCAGTTAAAAATTCCATATAAAGTGTGAATATTTAAAAAAAAAAATCAAAAACCCCAGCTCCACCAACATATTTACAGTGAATATGCTCTACGGTATAATTGTAGAAAAGTCAAGCTAAGTATTTTATATGTGTCTGCCCTTGGATTGAGAACTCTTGTGCAGATGTTACTATAGATGGCGCTTGTCTACAAAGGTCCAAATTTTACACAGTATTTCTTCATTGGAGTCAACTAGACTGTGCTCTGGTATCTCATGGCCTTGAAGTCTATGGCTAAACGCCTCACCAGAAGTTTTTTAACTCAAAGTTAAGATTACTTCTCTTGTGTCCTCAGTTGTTCTCAAACCACTGAAAACCAGGAAAAAGTCTCACAAAAACATATGCTTTATAAGATTTTTAGCTCACACAAAAGTCTCAATCCATGAAGCCGGCAGACCAGTAATGTGCAGAAATGTGTTGGCAGCATTGAAGTGAAACACAACAGACCTCCCCAAAAGCACCCCATTGCTTCCCAGCAGAGCAGTAACAGAGGACCATTTAATCCAAAAATTTTTGGTGCATACATAAAAGTTTTTCTATTAGGAGAAGGGGTATAAACTTTCCCTGGTTACTATTATCTCCCTGCTCTCTTTAAGCAACTTCACATTTCTACATAATAAGTTAACTGAGTTATATAAAGTGTGATGATAGCTGTCTATAAAGGACCAAATTGTATGCTTTTGCTTCTCGACTGAATCCAGCTAAACTTTTTGTTCCAGCAACCTGTGGCTCTGAATTTCACAGATAATCTCCTCATTTCTCCAAGAAGTCATTAACTCAAAATAAATATTGTCCACTGGCACTTTCTGTTATAATGGATATAGAAATCCAGTTATAGAAATCCACTTCAAATAAGAAAAGGTTATATATTTTTATATAATACGTTCAACACTCCTATTGACAGGTTTTCTGCATGACAGAAAATTTCTTCAATTTTCTTCTGATGGTGTCTGGTTATATTTTCTGAGTGGTTAGAATCAAGCCTCTTGGGAAGTGTCTGAGTGGTCCCAAATATACTTTCCCTGCATCGGTCTACTTAGCTTTCTCAGCCTCTCATCTTGGCAGCGTTCTTCTGAAGTTCGTGTGATCTCATGTCAGCTAACATCAATAATATCATCATGATAACAGCAAGCTTTGCTGTCCCTGTATATAAATCAAGTCATGCTAGTGTCTCCAACCTTCCAAATGTAAATGCCAAGACTGAGGACTTCATGTCTGAAAGAAGTCATCATTTGCCTCCTTCAACAGTATTTGCAAAATAAAAGGAAATCTCATAGATGTCTCTGGCTTCCTGCAGGGCAAATGCATTATCATCTTTTTCTCCAAAAACAAAATTTGAAGTTGTGTAAAGACCAGGGTTTTTAAATCTTATTCTAATTGAAATCTCTCTCACCATTCCTGACAGAGGACCCATTTATAAGGGGTGATCAAAATATAAAATGTTGACAAGAGATTGTAGCCTTAGCTGCTTGCTAGAGTTAATTTTCATATAGAATACTCTTAAATTAGAATAGGGCCTTGCTTGTCTATGCTATCTTACAGACAAGATATGGTTAACTCTATAATGAGGATTCTAGCAGAAATGGAGGCCTTGGAGTTGTGATAAGGAGCTCCGAGGGAGACCTTGAAGATTGATAAAGGGGGGCTCTGAGAGAAGGAGACAAGATGAAACCGGTTTTGAGGTGAGTGGCCAGTGCCAGCTCAGCATTCTTTGCAAAGCTGAAAAGGTCAAGAGCCAAGGAAGACGTCTTACTTCATCCGAAAGACCCTCAGTGAAGAACCCAAGGAGTTATAGGAGTGGTATCTGTTAATCATTTCCCCTCCCAGTTTTCAGGAATTTGCTGACACTGCTAATGCATGTAACACAACTAATGTATATGTAACACAACTAATGCATGTGTAACATTGTATCACATTAAAAAGGCTGAACAAAGGCAATAGGTGTGCATGTTTGGCAAAATTATTCCCCACGCACCCGGCGCTGTAAATAAACATACCCACTTCAATACTCTTTGTGAGTTTGGGCGTCTGTTTCCGCAAGTCACCATGGAGGAAATTTTACTCTGAGTTGCCCTTTTCAAAACTATTTAGCACAGTATGTTTGTGTTTAACTTAGCTAAGGCAAGTGTACAGTTATATATCTCTCCACACATGTGATTGAAAGTCATCTCAAAAGAAATAGGTGGTTAAAAACATCAGGTAGCATGATAAGGGAACCGCTGATTTTCTGCTTAGCTGGGTTTAACCTCTGCAGCAACCATGGTCCTTTTCAGACTTGCTCCACGAAAGGCAAGCAGTATGAAAGAGAAATAGATGATGATCAAGCATTAATTGAAATTCCAAAGTAAATGTGACTTTAATATTCCTTTTTCTACATTATGTCATTTCTTTAACATGTAGCAGTAGATTTGCAGCATGATAGCCAAAGGATAAGAGCAAATTAAGGTTTGCAGGGAAAGCAGGAAAGGGTAGCTGTAAAAAAAACAAGGCAAACTTGAAGCTACCATTCCTTAAGAAACTGTTAAATTTACTCTGAGATAAAAGCTCTTGTATTTCCTGTGCTCCAGCTCTATTATTAAGTCTAAGGAAAAGGTATTCCTTCTCCCTACAAATCCTTCTTCCTTTTTTCATGCTCTGATTGATAAAAAACTTTGTGTTTTCCCAAGTGGCGGAAAGAACTTGCAATTATATTCCTGCACCATAGAAGTAGAGTTAGAAGGAGCCAACATCAATTAAGGCTGAGCAATGTTGGAGGAAAATAGGTGCAATTTACAGAGAGACTCTAGTCTTTCTGAATGTACCTATTCAGCTGCAGTAGCACTTTTCCCTTTCCCCCTCTATGACAGCATACTGGAAACTGCTTTGCTAAGGCCTTTCCTCCCTTCCCCCACATCACATTATTCTTTACATCTTCTCTCTTACACTGAGAGAATGTTGCAGAAAGAGTAGCCAGTGTTTTCCACACTAAACAATTTGTTGACTGTTAGAGGGCATATGGGCAGGACAAGCACTGCCTTCAGCAGGGTATCTGTGCCCTCTGTCATTATTTTCTGCTCTTGATGCCCATTCCTAGCTCAAAGCAAGCCCTATTTCCGTCAGCTACTCAGAGCAGTCATTTAAAGGACAAGAGATTTTTTTGTAGCTGTGCTGCAATTCACAATGCCAACACAGAAAGCCTCCTTCCTTCTTTAGTTTTTGTCTAGGAATGAACACAAAAGATGGGGTGAGGGAAGGGAAGGAGAGATGGGAGAGTGCCCCAACATTTCTTCTGGCATACACAAAATTCCTTTCAATGTTCACAGTCTTAATATATATTAGCTGGGTTACCTATAGAATATTAAATCATAGGGTCCTTAAAATATCCAAGGATAACTTATTTTTATTTCTATAACTATAGGAGAACAAATACAGTTGTTTTTATTTAGAGTAATTATACATGTCTGACAACTACTTTTTAACTGGTATTTGAATCTAGTTGCTATTTTGGTAAGGTACTTACTTTTAACCACATGGTACGTAGCCTCTGCAATTATTGCTGAGATTTATCTTCCATAATCCACTGCTACCATTTACATAAAAAAATTTAAATGAGATTTTCCAAGATATGTTCTTTTTCATATATGAATTAAGTTTGGAAGTCCTTTTGTGAGCCTCTTTATTCATAGCTGCAGTTTTATAATACACTAAAATCATGTATACTTGCAGATCAAAGCAAAGAAGAGGCCTTTAAATTGCTGGAAATTTTGAAAATCATGTTTCCATGCCAAACAACAGAGACTAAAAAGTCCTTCTGCTGTCAATCATCTCATCTCAATGTCTTTCTCATGTCTTTCTCAACTTACTGTGAAAGCCTATCTTTCTTCACTCGTATTTGCAAAATGTTTACAAGGAATTATTTGTGCCATGACATGCGGGTGAAAATTCCCAATATCCAATTGAGTTTACCACTGCAAATTCAAGAGTGGATAAAGTTTTAGTGTATTAAAACTGAGGTGAGCTATTTTACATTTGGAACAGAGCTCAGTTAAGGACCTACAGAGTTGCATAGGGCTCTTACCCCCAGAGGAAGTAACAAACACAAAGTTCCAGCTTCATAATTGTTTTACAATTAATTTAATTTATTTCTTAAATTATCATTTTACAATTACTATCCCTTCTAGTTTAAAAATGTAATGAAGTATAACAGTCAAAAAGATATTGCAAACTTGTGCTGTTGTCTTGAGTTTCTCTCTAAGAAGAAAACATACCTAGCCTGCCTTATAATAATTTTCTCAGTTATGCCACCCTCAACTAATCTCAAAATATCTCCAGGAAAGATCTCTGTTATCTCCTTCTCTGGGGTGAATGTAGGTAAATTGCATTCAATCAAAGTTTTGCTTTGAGGATAAACATTTGACCCATTTGATACAGTGAGATGATCAACACTTATAATTCAGTCACTGACACAGAAAAATTTCTTTCCATAAGTGATGTGCATACAATAAGCAACGAAATTAAAAAATCAAAAACTTCAGTGAGACAAGATGTACAAACACAATAAAATAAAACATTTCTTCCTCCAGATAACTTTTATCTATTAAAATCAATTGGAACTTCTTCATGTAAAATGTTGGAAATTTTGCAATACTTCATTTATTATGATATAGGAAAAACCATCATGCATCTAGGGAAAAGACGGGGTATGGCATAATTCATGTCTGCCTCCCTCTCCAAGAGTCAGAACCAGTTTGGTGCAAAAGTAAATAACAAGATGACAACAGAGCTTCCCACCATGAAGGCTTCCCATGGCTGTTCAGGCAGCAGCAGTGAGGGGGAAAGAGATGGCCTTGCCCATACTGCACCTGATAGTAACGTCTGACTGGTAAATACAGAGATTTTAAAATAGAATTTTTAAAATTCTAAAAAAAAAAAATAAAATATATTGCTTGTGAATTTAAATACTTTGAAGCCTTATGAAAGGTTCAAACAAGGTATTTTTCCATTTTGCATGTTTTTATATAAAGCTGAAATAAAATTTGCCACGTTATGGAAATGAAATCCTGAAATTGGGCTGAAAAACTCTGCAATGAAAGAATGATGCTCTCACTTTGTCTCTACTTCAAAATGGCATTGTCTCAGTGCCAGTTTGAGTCATTGGAAAATTTTCAACTGATTTCAGGTAAGTAAATGACTTATGAGAGGTATATCTCCATCTATGGCATGAAAAGTGGAAGCCATGTATTGACCCTCGGTCTTGTCCTAAAACAGTGCAACAGTATGTTCTGTGATACATTAACCTGATGGCAAATCTAACTTACCTCCCTGCTACAAAAGCACCTCCGGTATATTTAGGTATAAAAGTATCAGAACTTTTTGTGTTCTGAACAGCACAGAATAGCTTGAGAGAAGCATTAACTTGTATGAACCGACATGACACATTCACAACCTTATTTGTTAAATGCCAAATGATGTTCCATTTTTCAGTGCTTAAGCCCACCATCTCTGCTGCAGCATTCACTGGTTTCTCCAGCCTACCTCAACACTGAGATTTTTTTGTTCCTGCACGCAGCCGGTAGTCTGGCAAGCTAATCGTCCTCTGCTGATTCTGCCAGATGCCAGTGAAATAGAAAGCTGCCCACCACCAAACAGACTGGCAGTTTTATGACTGTGACAATTGCTTGTGGCAAAATTATAATTAGTACACCAATGTTGCTATGCATTCTAAACTGGATCACACTGATTCCTGCTCCTGTTTTTTAAAACACTCCGAATATGTTTTTTAAACAATGGTGAAAACAGCTGCATGCTGATTGCTGTTAAAACCAACATCTACCAGATCTTAGCATCAAGCACAGCAATTTCTCACTCTCTACTTCAAGACATGGTCTAAGAGGTGAGAACTATGCTGTGTTGGTCCAAGGAAGGCTGTCAGTGCTGTTCCTAGAGTATAAAACATCCTTGAGCGATTAGAGATAACAGCTCATGTAATGTCTCCAAGTGGTTGCTAACATGCAGATTATACAGATTTTTTGCTAAACAGAACACTCTACACAAGGCTGTTGCTGTGATTAAATATTTTTCATGTGTTTCCATTCCAAACATTTTTAAACACCTCTAAGCAAGGGAGAGTAGGTGGAGAAATATGACATGCAGAGAAAAATACTTAGAAATTTAACATTTCACAAAAAATATTATTGAAAAGGTCAGAAATGCAATGCTTCTCCCTCAATGCTGCCCAAAAGTGGCTCTTATCTCACTGCCTGATCTCCACGAATGTGGAAGCTGCAATTCCACCAAACTATTTCTTTTTAGATACTGTTGGTGTTTCTTAGGAAGGGGACATGTAAGGTGCACACCTCTCTTTAACCAGTGCAGAAGGTTATTTTCAGCCTGGTGCAGCTGGTGTGAGGTCTCGAGGAGGTGACTGTTGGTGGGGAAGGAGGCATCTTTCCAGGGGAGGTGGGCTCTCCTGAACCAAACAGGAACTATTGTGGATGGTAGTTTCTCACCACCCATTGTAAAGCCTGGCTGCAATCAGCTGCAATGCACTTGCAGACTAGTAAAACCAGGCTAATGTGAAATGGAGTGCACAGCAGGCATGCTGACTACCATTTTGAGTCACTTCAGATAAGAGCTCAGATGCTCTACTCGTGCCAGACAACTCTGTTGCAGCCTAGTCAAACCTTCCCAGGGACTCTTCCCACTCCAGGGGTGATGACAGCTGCTAGGACTCTGGGCCTTCCAAATCCAACATTCCTTTGGATGGACCCACAAGAAGGCCCCAAGGGGCTGCCCAGAAAAGCTTCACTACCTGATACACACACAAAGCAGGTGGAGGGTGGGCAGCCCATGCAAAACCAGGAAAGTTTTGCCATGTATTTCCTAATCTATTGTTTGCGAGTTTTATAAATCATAGAATGATTTGGGTTGGAAGGGACCTTAAAAGTCATCTAGTTCTAACTGTCTGCAGTGGGCAAGGACACCTTTAGCACTTGACCGGTTGCTCAGAGCTCTGTCCAGCCTGGTCTTGGACATTTCCAGGGATGGGACATCCACAGCTTCTCTGGGCAACCTGTTCCACTGCCTCACCATCCTCATAGTGAAGAACCAAAACCTACTCTCAGCTAAATGTCATTCCCTCTTGTCCCATTAGTACATGCCCTTGTAAAAAAAGTCTCTCTCCAGCTCTTGTAGGCTGCCTTCAGGTACTGGAAGGTTACAATAAGGTCACCCTGAAGACTTTTGTTGTCCGGGCTGAACAATTCCAATTCCCTTAGACTTTATATGCAAGGTTTTGAGAACCAGAACAAGCACCACAATATGAGATATCTTTGCATCCCTTATAGTACAGAAGCACTTGGAAAAAAAACAAACAACTTGCTGGGCAGAGTTCTCAATGGGGAATATTCAAAAGAACACACCAGGAGCAGTGGCTCTTGCTTGCCTATGACAGCGTGCCTTGTAGGCTTTTAGTAATGGCTGCAACAGCTACTAATAAAACAACATTCACATACTGCCACTGCAGTGCCAGTGATCTTCTGTCCCATTCTGATTTTCTACAAGGTAGGTTCAAGGTCATGAAGCCAGGAGGCTTGGCAAAAGAAATGAAAAAATCACACAGCAATCAGAGCCATTTCAGCATTTGCTCTATGGCAAAGAAATGGAGAACAGAAACCCATGTGCCTGAGAATCTCCTGTACTCTACTCATCTGTGCATCTCGAAGGAACATCACAAAGGGAGTGATCATCAGTTAGCTTTGAAAATTCCAGCTTTGAAGCTGAGATGTACTGATTATAGATTGCTGTGGTCACTATCATTGTGCTAACGACCTAAACACTGCTTACTGTTCAGGATAGGCCTTTCTGTTGCTGCCATGAAAGCCATCATCTTTTAAAAGAAAACACTCTTTTGAGACAATTTCATATTCAAGGCCTGACAGCAAACAAGCAAATCACCTTAATACAGCGATTAGTCTATCGAGTATGAGAAGTTAAAAAACAGAGACAAAAGCTTTCCTTCTGGGCATCTTCTTTAGCATTCTCCATAATGAATCTTAAGAAAAAACATAAGTAAAAAAGCCATAACCCTAAAATAATAATAATTAAAAAAAAACCCAAAAAACACCATCTTAAAATATCTCCCTTGAATAAAGAAAAGCATCAAATAAATTGTATGGGGATACAAGAATTATTTTACTGATTACAAATACTTTTGAAGCCTTGTAGGCCAGTTTCATTTATGAACAAGATAAAAATGCTATGGGTTTGATGTTTTGGTTTGGTTTTTATAAACGGAGATTTGCCCAATCAGTGATTAGAAAGAATCCCTGCAAAAGGTACCAGCTCTGCTATTAAAGACAAGTATTTCTTAGCAATACGACTCAAGTCTTCTGGGAATTCAAGACAAGTTTCACCAGAACTACTGTTAAGAAGTACAAGAAAATTCAATGTTCATAAAGTAGCCATCTGTAATATACCAGTATTGACCTAAGATATTATTGAAGCTACTTGCAGATAAAAACCATGCTCCCATTCCCACACTAATATGTTTTCTCTGGAGTACAGGAAATTGAGGAAGGAAGCAAGGCAAGGAAAAAAACCAATTTTGTGGGGTTTAGAGACAATAGAAAAAGAGTCAATGGGGAAAAGCTCTTCTACTACAAATTGTAGATGAGCAATGAATAATGGATGGTTGAGGAACAGCTGGAAACACCAAAGAGACTAATAGTTTATATTTTTTTTCCAGAAATGGCATATAACAAGTAGAAAATACTGTCATAGAGCAATTGCTTGTGTATTACATGGGTTTCTTTCACTGGTGCTTGCTCTTTTTAGACAGTCTTTACAGTTTGGTATCATAGTATTTGGTACACTGTGGAAACAGACAGCAATTGGGAAACTATTGATTCAGTTAAACATTAGGGACTTATAGGCAGTTAGCAACTAATTGGATTGATCATTTTGGTGCAGCAATTTGGAAAGGAGCTAGAAGACTTCAGGTATGTAATGGAAAAACTACAATCAAAAGTAATCTCCCATCTTCTTCAAAACAGCTGCTTCTTTTCACTTAGGAATGTCACATGTCTTGCTAAAATTTCCTATTGATTCACACACTTTGTGAAATGCATTTATTACATGATAACATCTTCTGTGAGGATTTTTGGTGATTAAAAATACAAGTTCCCAGAAATTCACAGCAAAATCCAAGCAAATTGATGACAGTGAGATATTGCCCATGAGGATTTGCTCACAGGGTTTCTCTCACCTTGTTTCATAGGTGCTAGTCTGCTATCTTCAATAACTTATGTAATTTAAACAATTAGCACAAAATCATCTTCTGAATACCATGGTTTGCACAGGAGAAACATCATGGTGATTAGCACTATGTAGCTGGGGTTGCATGTGTGTGGTTAATGGATGAGGGAAAGCAGGATTCCTCTCTGTGCTTATCTCCAGATGTTCAAAACAACACAAGCCATCATCTCTAGTATTCAGCACAAACACTACAGTAATCAAAGCTCAACTGAAAAAAAAAAAACTACACACCAACCTGTTATGCATTTCCAGGAACAGTGAAAATCTTAAAGTTACAAATGTAGGGGCTATATTCATGTTCCTCTGCCATCTCATAAGCTATTTCCTCCACAGTTGAACCCCCAATCCCTACCCCATAGCCCCCTCTGTGGAAAACCAGTACCAAAAGAATGAAATCCAAGGAAATATAGGGCTTTTATACGATGTTAGGCAATTTAGCTATTAATAACACTTGACGTCACACCTTCAGGGAAGCAAAAATGCTACTGAAGGGGAGCTAAAATAGACCAGCTCCGACTCAGTGTGACTACAAGAGCTGCAGCTGGCCAAAGGCAGCCCTACTGTAACTCACTACTCTAGAATAATTGTGCTCTTTAAACTATCTGGTCAAGATCTGTGTTTTCAGTGATTTTTCTGTCAGTAAATTAAAACCAATAGAGACAGAAAATATATTGTGGTAATTTGAATGCTATTTCATGCTAATTAGCCAGGTCAGCCTTGCTGTAACACTTGAATTAATTGTGAGAAAGTGGTATCATCAGTTCACTGCTAGGTAGCGCTGACAGAGTTGTTCAGCAGCTAATCCATCGTTCAGAGACAGAGGCAACATTTTGAAAGAAGATACAAAGCTTTGGGCATTGCTTTTGCTCTGTGACCCACTGATGGAGCCTGTTATTGGCATTAATGTTTTATTAATGAAGATGATAAAGGAAAGAGACATTTACAGACGTGCTTGGACTTGGGACTCCTAGCTGTCTGTACCATGGTCCATTTCCCAAAAGGACAGAGCACTTGTAATTCCAAATGAGAATCAACAGCTGCCTTTGCTTATCTGGCTAACACCATGCCCACGGTCACACAGACGTTAGGCACACACTGGGTGTTGTAAAGTAGTGCTCCCCTTTGGTACCACCAAACTCAGTGGAAGAAGGCATCAGTTTGACATTGCTGTGAGGCAAAACTTGTTAGCAAAAGGTTTAGCACTGCAGCAGCAGAGCTGTGTTTTCCCCCTGACTCCAGCACTGCTCTGTCTTGCTCTGTGCTAGCAATAAGTTTGTGCATCCCCAGGAGAGCCCACAGCATCCCTGCAATCTCCACTCTGATTTTCTGAACAGCCTTTCCCTGTCTTCACTATAAAGTTATTATCACACTTTGTTCTTCATAAATGCTGCTCAGAAAGCCTAGTGACAACCTGCTTAGAGGAGAAAAAAGGAGCATTTGTCCTCTCTGAATACAGTACAGCACACATACAAATATACCTCTTATCTATGTGAGATTCCTTCCTCTTTCCAAAAGTAATTGCTAAAAGTTTGCTCTCCGTAAGCCAAATACAGTTGATTAAGAGGGGTTACTGTTGTATTAAAATAATTTTTCTAGTCATGACCAAACTTATTTAAATACTGTAAGAAACTACAGTTTGCTGTCATCAGTGAGAACTGTTTGTCATACAAAAATAAACAGTTAATGGGCATGTGAAATTATCTGATACTGATCCCAGGTCAACAGTTTATTATTACCCAATTTTCGGAGCAGTTTCCTGTTTCCTCAACTGAAGACATCAAATTGGGTAAGACACTTCCACCGGATTAGCCTACTGGGTCGTTTTCTGACTGTTGGTACAACTCACTGTAGCAGTAGGCATGTTTTAAGTATCAGCAAAATTGTTATTCCATTTATATACCTCACCATAAAAAAAAAATAGTTTAGCTGTAGCTTTTTGACCTAACCAAAAAAAAGACAGTAAGTCAGTAGAAAGAGTCCAACCTCATTGATCACTCTTTTAGGTCCATGACCTCTAAGTGCAAAAGGTTAAAAATAAATAAATAAATAAATAAACCAGTAATAACTGTCAAGACATTTTATTTTTGGTTGGGCAGCATGCAACTGTTTTGCTTTCCCGATGCTTCCACTGAAGATAGCATATGGCCATATAGGAAACTCTGCCAATGCAGTGCACAAAGCGTCCACATCCCTCCTCCCTATCACCATATTTAAAATGAAACAAAATTAGTTTTTCCTTCAAATGCAAGATCCTAGTGGATCTGCCACATTTTTTACCCCCAAGAAAGAAAAACATCATTTTACTCCCTGAAAAAAATAGAAGATTTTCAGTGTGGAGGCATTATGTATGGTTGCTATGGTGACATAACAGTTGGCTAAATTCAATCAGTTCTCCCTATTATATGGCATTTTGTTTAAGACATCACTACTTAAAGAAGAAACCTCCCTTCCCCCCTTCCCTTCACACACATCATTTAAGGGTACCCAACAGGCTTATCACTGTACTGATCACTGTGACACAATCTCACCTTGAAGTAAAACCTCTTCTTGAGGAAACCCCCAATAAGCACCAAGAATAACCAGCTAACAAACTGTGAAGACATATGACACGTTGCATTCTCCCTTTACCTTCCTTTATCTTACCTGATACATTCCTGTATCCTCATACACTAACGTGTCTTTGCAGAGGCTATTTTTAACACCTCAGCTACCTAAGCATCTGGCTTTTTTTTTCCAACTACATTTTCCTTTTCTGACTTTCTTCAAATAAGTAGAATTACATTTTCAGTAGTGCAGAAATTTAGCCACAGTGGAATAATTTTGAAACCCAACAGTAACATGTGCAATGTTCAACATCACTAGGACTGGGAGCTTTTTAGAGTCACTAAAGGCAAATTTCACTTCCCAAATAAGAAAAGCATTAGGGCTTAGTGAAGGAGTTTGGAAAAAAAAAATCTGATTCAAGTAGATGGGAGGTCACTTTAGTCCCATAAATATGTCTAAAATGGTCATAAAAACAGTGAAAAATGAGTATAGTTAACGTGGGATCAGAGAAATTTCAGCACAGGAAAGACATGGACCTGCTGGAGCAAGTCCAGAGGAAGGCCAAAAAAATTATCAGAGAGCTGAAACATCTCTCCTATGAAGACAGGCTGAGAGAACTGAGGTTGTTGAGCCTGGAGAACAAAAGGCTGCATGGAGACCTCCTTGCATCCTTCCAGTAGTTAAAGGGGGACTATAAGAAAGATGGGTACAGATTTTTTAGAAGGAACTGTAGCAATAGGACAAGGGGTAATGGTTTTAAATTAAAAAAAGGCAGATTTAAAGTAGATACAAGAAAGATGTTTTTTACAATGAGGGTGGTGAAGTAGATTGCCCAAAGAGGTGCCCCATGCCTGGAAACATTCAAGGTCGCATTGGACAGGATTCTGAGCAGCCTGATCTAGTTTGAAGATGTCCTGCCTGTGGCAGGGGGATTGAACTACATGATTTAAATGTCCCTTCCAACCCAACCCATTCTATGATTTTGTAATTCTATAATTCTAAATGGCACCCAATGTATTTGTTTAGGCTTTAGGAAACTGGTTGTTAGATTATTAACGGGTCTGTCTTAAAACAGAGCCTTATGTGCCCTGTTTCACCATGCAAGCAGTCTCAAGAAAACTCCATAGCAAAAGCATAGAGAACAAGGACACAGAGTCTCTATCTTGCAGACAGAGTAAAATAGTGGTCTCTATGCAATGCCTTGCAATGATTAAGGTAAACCTGGATTTGAGCAA
Source organism: Lepidothrix coronata (assembly GCF_001604755.1). Classification (NCBI taxonomy): domain Eukaryota; kingdom Metazoa; phylum Chordata; class Aves; order Passeriformes; family Pipridae; genus Lepidothrix; species Lepidothrix coronata. The sequence continues at coordinate 11,363,456 of NW_016690186.1, forward strand.
GACTTTTACATGGGTGTGTAGTGATAGACAAGGGGTAGTGGCTTTAAACCGAAAAAGGCCACCTTTGGATTAGATATTTGGAAGAAATTATTCATAATGAGGGTGGTGAGACACTGGAACAGGTTGCCAAGAGAGAAGATGCCCCACCTCCAGAAATTTTCAAGGATGGATGGGGCTTTGAGCAACCTGGTTTAGTGGAAGTTGTCCCTGTCTGTGGCAGGGTGGGCAGAATTAGAGGTTAATTAAGGTTCCTTCCAACTCAAACTATTCTATGAAGACTGCAGATACAGATGTTAGCAAGATGTAGGGTTTTTACACATGCAGAGGCGGATACTGAAATCCAGGATCTTCAGACATGCACTTCCCTTCCTTTTCAGCCCAGTCCACCCCTGTGTTTTCACCCATGGAAAAGGGTCTCAGGTTTACTGATGGCCTTGAGCCAATTCCAGGAGAAATTAATTGTTCTACTTCCTCATCCTGCTGTTGGAAAAGAAATGCTACTGGAATTGGTGATCTCTTGAGACAGATCTCTTCCTCAGCCTGAGCTGAGGAAAGCCTTGCGCTGTCTCTGCATCATCTCAGTAACCTTAGGGGTTCTTTTCAGCTTTCTGCTCTTCCTTCTCATCTTTGCTGTTCATTCATCATAGAAACAGACAAGCTTATATTTTAATGACAACTTGAAAGATCTCTTTTCCTCCCTTTCTAGCTGAGGACATCAGATTCATCTCAAAATACTGTTTCAAAATGTTTTCCCTGCTTAAAAAGCTCGTTGAGTTTTTAATGCATACTTGAGGAATGCTAAAAAATGTACTTTATGCAGCAGCAAAATTATGCTAGTCCTGACAACTAGCTCCCAATTTCAAGCTGTTTCAATAATAGAATTGTGTATTTGTATTTTAAGAATGCTTTTCCCACTGATGCGGCAACACAAAAAGCTCCCATCTAACCGAGGGAAAAGGTCTCAATAAGATGTATGGTTTGCACTGACGACAAGCCTGAGGCCATTAATTTGCCATACTTTTTCAATTCCACTTTTATTTTATTCTGAAGTTATGTAGTTAAGTTGACAGTAAAGAAAACAAAGTACACAGGTAGAGAGAATTTTAAGGCTTTGTGATGCCTCTTTAATGCGGTTTTACAAAGGATTGTCGGCTACAAATCTGCAAAGCAAACCTGAGACCATCACAGAATGTGTTAGTATTATTTGCATTCATTTATTTGTACTAAACCCTCACTGACTGTTGCCTAGCAGAAGAGATTTATTTTGTGCATCAAAGGATCTTCCATTTGGAGTGTACAATGAGCAGATGGGAATGACTGAGAGTAAAGATCTTTTTCTTCCAGTGTACTTAAGTGAGACACCAGATATTGCCTGGTGATACAACAGAATGGAACTAATGCCATCTATAGATACTACTGCATTTTTTATACTGAGAAATGCTTATAAATTTTGGACAGGTTTTGGGGTACTACCAAAGAGCCTTTTCAGGATCCTGGTTTCCACTGTGGAATAAGGTAAGCAGATAGTAATGGCATCGAGAAACTTTACTTGACAGGTACCATAGCAACACTGCTACCAAACTCTGATGAGCTCTGGAAGGTGTCAGAAGCATTTCAGCAGTTTTATCGAATTTTCTAAGCAGATTTACAAAGGTTAATGCACATCAATTATTTACTCACAAACCATCTTAATGTTGCTGGGTTTTGAAGCGTGTAATTGAGGGAGGATCGTGAAAGTTCATGTTTCATGGACTGGCTCAGCTAGATGGGATAAACATGCCTGCGAGGCCACAGCCCTTCTTTAGAGCAAAAGTGTTCCAAAACTTTGGCCCAGGGACCTTGCCAGCAGTTCACAGTATTAGACAAAGACCTTTAAGTTGCATCATCACTGCTAATTTGAGTCCTTTTGGGTTAACCTAGCTTGAAAATGCAGTCGCATGTAAAGGAATGTTAAAGCTACCAAGACAAATTCTTTTGGCAGTATATGACCTGTGCAAACTTGAGTGCAGGAGCAGAGATGGGACAACCAGGAAGCCAACATCAGAGAAAACACCCATGTGAACACTTGTAGGAGACAGCAAGTTATTACAGGCAGCTTTCATAAACTCATCACGGAAATAGAACTTGCAGTTTCACATCCCTTTCTACTCTTGGCCTGCCCATAGTTCACCTTTTATTTTGCTGTTCTTGAGGCCCATGTCCTCATTCATAATTTTTTTTCTTCAGAGAAAGACTTGGAACCAGTGAAGTCCCAGTACCAGCTGACATGAAAGCAAGCCCATTTCAGAAGAAGTATTACTAGGATGGCTACTGAACACTGGGACCTTGATTTTCCTAAAGATAACAGGAACTACAAGCTTAAAATTACTGCAAAATATGGAAGTGTTAACTGAATTCCTGTGTGTTGTCTTATTTCTCAATGTTTTGTTGTTTTTTTTTTTTTTAAATCATGACTTTTCTAGACTGCCTGTTCAGAGAAGACACTGAAGAGTAAATTTTAAAATAATTTCTGTGCAGCAGCATTGAAACATTTAACAAAGCGTTATAGAAAACATTTATTTCCAAATTTTTGTCAAAACAGAGAATACACAAAGAAAAAAAATCTTCCCAATATTTAAACATGCAGAGTATCCACACGTCTCACTAATTTAAGCAGAAGAAAGAAAATCTTTTTTTTTTTTCCACAGAGAAGAAAAAAAGTTTGGAGAAATTGCTTTGGATTTGGTTCAAAAAGCAACCTGCAAAGTTTCAGGAACTTCCTTCAACCACACAGTTCTGAGGAGATCTGCTCAGCTAGTGCTGAAGTTTCTTAGATTCTTTAAAGTTTTACTTCTGCACAGATGTGAAAGAATAACCCAAATACCAAAGCAGTGCTCAGCCGTACCTAAATCTAATTAAGACTCAACATTTCTGTGCTCATATCTCTGACAGTTTAATCCAATAAAACATACTGAGATTGGTACTACTGTAAACAAACGGGATTAGTTCTTCTTGCCATCAAGCACATTTCACCTAAGGATGGCTAATGCTGCTCTACCTTCTGAGACCATTTTATGAGAAAGAACCCTTTCCACTAACTTTCTGAAGAGGAGGAGTTTGTGAAGGAGAAATGAGCTGCAAGTTATCAGGATGGATTTTCGAGCAGGTGCTCTAAGTCAGCAGAGATGTGGTGTGTCTTGAAGTATGACTCAAAACCACATCACTCCTCCATAGGCTTGTAATCAAGGTAAGGTAGTGTAGTGGCCTTGGATAATTTTCTTTTTGGAGTGCTCTCAGATCCTTGTGCATCCCATCTTCTCTGCTAAGGAGTTTGGGCACCTGAGCTCAGCTTCACTTAGTACTGGTCCTGCTTCAGCACCCTCAACATTACCTTCAGTGGTTTTAGCCCTTCATTTTCTATAGCAAACTGAGCAGTTTTCTCAGAAAGTGCAACGAAAGTCTGGAAGCAAGAAATGGAATGTCACTGACAGTCCTTTGGGCTACAACACAGCTCCTGGGAGAGCAGTGTAAATCAAAACTTTTACAACGCAGCATTTAAAACAAGCCATATGCACTTTACAAATGATGGTGTGAGGATATTCCAAGCACAGGCACATATCACTACCTGCCTTGCTCCAGCTTAGCCCAGTTTCTTGAGAGGAAAGGCTCCTACTGGCCCCCATAAGGCTGCCTTGCCCCAGTGAGAACCTACATTCTCACTGGTGTGAGGGTTTTTTTGCAGTTATAAGAAGGATCTCTTTCCTCACCTCACCATATAAGCAACACTCAGCTTTCATTTAAAAAAATAATACTTCACTTAAAAGGAATGCACCATCTGGAATAGATCCTCTTTTTGAAATCTTGGACATGTATGTAACAAGGAAATAAGTTGCTATTTAAAAAGATCCTTCTGAATACCTTAATCAAGTAGGCATTGATGGATGGCTGAGATAAATATTTCTACCCTCTACATTTTTACTTGAAGTTTACAGTTTATACATGAAAGTCCCCACAGGATAAACACATTCCCAGGCTTCAGCAGCACCCAGAAATGATGCAATTTTTGTTACCTGTGGTCATCTGTCCTCATCTGCTTGATTGCTAGGTTTTATCTTGAAACTGAAACGCCCAACGAAATTTCAAAGATTCATATTACATTCCATGGCGTGGTTGTGGTTTTTAATTTTTAAATAACTTGCCTGCAATGCTGTGACTCAGAAGAAGTGTGAATGACAGAAGGAAACTTATTAGATTAAAGACAGTTTGTTGGAGAGAAAATTAATTCACCCACAGGAACAGGTCCAATATTTAATTTTATTAGCAGAGGTTTGGGAGCCTTCTTCCATTCCACTCCAGCTCCATTGTTGTGAGGAGCCATTTGAGTCAGGGCCATTCAAAGCCTGAAAATGGATTAAATTTGTCTCAAATAACATAAGAGTAGTCCCAAACTCAGGTTTAGTTTAGGTTACATCTTGAAGAAATCCATTCACCTCTGGGCATTCCAGAAGGGGGGATTTTCCAAGCTTCTATCACAGAAACCCACTATGGGGATAGGTACCCAAAAGCTCTTTGTCTTTAGGTATTCAGCAACCCTTCTCAGTCAGTCCATAGCCTGAAGTACCTTAGCAGATTCATACAATCTCTTATATCTACTTTAAATATTTTACTCAGAACTGCCCAAATCTTGGACATACAAGCCACATGGTTTCCTACTTGGAGGCTTTGCCTCTAGGATGCAGCAGTTTCTTTCCTACTACTGCAACTGAAGAAGTCAGGTGTATTTGCACACCCTGAGAACATAACCAAAGCAAACCTCTCAAAGAGTACAGCTGAAGTGGGAAAAGATAGCAACCTTTTACACTTGGTGCACAAGTAGTTGAAGTGAAGCCATCGAAGTCCCAGGCACAAAAGTCACATCTTTCTCAAGAAAGTGAAAGTTTGCATCACTGACTTGCCAAAACACCATCAGATATGTCCTGTGACTGCCTATGCACAGTGTACCCTACTACACTGCAGTACAGAATTTGCACAGGAAAAGATTTCTAAGTCCACATAATACCTGTGAGCTGAACAATAGCAGGTGACGTGTCATGCAGGGCTAGAACTAGACTGTGGCAAGTTTTTTTAACATTTGAGACAGGTGAACTGCAGTGGAAGAAAAGGCTGTGAAGTGAACATCTGGCATTGTTCAAAGGGGAACCCAAGGGACAGAGGCTCGTAGTTTGAGGGAAGGCAAAACCTGGGAATTGCTGTTGCAAACATGATGTGATGGTGATTAGTACTGCAAATGAAACAGATAGAGGGAGACTAGACCACAGTGTGCTGCGTGGCAGTGCTGAGTTTAAAAAAAATATCAGTTGTTAGTTATTCAAATGTATTATTAAGTATTTCTTCACAGAGTCTCACAATTTCTTTCATTGGAAGTGTTCCTCACACATGAACACATTGATATTTATTGAATAAGATAAAACACACTTTGATATCTCAATAGATCACTGAAAAGATCCATCTGCCATGACAAAGACACTTAAGCACACATGTTCAAAAGGGCAAACACAGATTAGGAGATACTGAGCGGGCAGCAGTAGGGCAAAAGAAAGACCTGAGCCAGAAATTTCCATGTCCTGGGTTTGTGTCCTGATGTACCAGGTCATTCAGTAAAAGAGAAGTGATTCTTTTTTTAGTGGCTTTTTGTAAGGAACAGGCCAGTTATGCTATTCAGGGAGAGGTCACAGCTTGCAAGTGCACAATGAGCAGTCAGTCTAGCACCTGGACTGTGTGATGAACTTACACCCAAATGGAAACGATTTCTGAAGGCAGTCACTCAGTCTTACAATAGTATATTATAATGTAAATGTATCATAATGTAAAAGGATCAACTGAATAGAACAGCATATTATCACAAGACGCAATAGCCTTATAGGAGTTACTCCAAAAAGTAGAGTTCTTGAAGAGAGTGATTTTATTTATTTCAACAGATTTCTTATCACTAAAATCTCTCTCATTATTTTGAATAAAATATTTAAAAAAAAACACAACTGCTTAGTGAAACAATTTATTCTGGTTTCCCTTCATAGAAATGTCACAGAGAATATAGTAATTTTCTTAAGATAGGAATCCGAACATTAAAACCCAGTTATAAAAAACCTTTAAAATATATACATTATCATTAAATCAGTTTAATTAATTTGCTGCCTAAAGAGAAAACACTTTTTTCCTACTTATTCAAAATATTGGCATTAATTTTAATAAAAGAAACATTAATTCAAGATTTTTTTAATTAAAGCAGGTTCCCACCCACATGACATTCCTCTCCCCCAGTTTGTGCTCAGAAACTTGGAGCTATGACTACATATCTGAACTCCACAGCTGCATTAGTACTTCATCAGAAGGTAAGAAACACAGTTACTCATTACTCACATCATATTTGGTGACCTGATAGATGTTTGACCAGCAGCTGGGAAAGAAATTGACAAATTGAGCACACACTAAAGCAACATATTCTGCTTTTGAGAAGCAGCAATAGTGTTCAGGACTGAAATAGCCACATGCACACAAGTGCTTTAGCAAGATATCCCAGGGAAGGAATAAAATTAACCGAACTCCTGGCATAGAAAATGGCAGGCAAAGCATTTGAGGACAAAGAAAAAATAGGACTGCTTTACTTCTGATTTTGAAGAACGTGAACCTGGCTTAGATTCTCTGTAGCATGCTGTTGTTAAATACAGAAAAGGTAAAAGTATACGCCACATCAAAACTAAGCCATAGAAATTCTTGTAATTCTTTTTTTTTTTTTTTCTTTTGCCTACAAGCTAAATGGACAAGAAAAACGAAAAATTAGTCCAAGGCTACCAAATATGTCATCTCCAACTCATTTGACAACTGATATTACAAGAGGACTATTATATCATTTTCTTCCTTCCTGTCTTTCAAAGCTACATGTAGCTTTCTCAGGTCCTCCGAGTGCAAGAAATGTCACATCAGATGAAATAACTATGGTAATGGCAAGGCAATTTCAGGTTGTGAAACAGAACTGCAAAGTAGAGCTGGAGAAGAGCCCTAAACTGAGCAAAAAGACTGCTGAATTAATGTAAGTACAAAGTATCTAACACAAGCTGTTGTGTTAGAAGCAGTTGCCTTGGCAAAGCAAAGTTTTTTAAAAACTCCGGTTATTATGCAAAACAAAATCCTTACAGCTTGTTGTACTGAGCAGGAGCAAACATTCAGGAAGGACAGAGCTGCACTAGTGTCTGCCTCTTCCTTGTGACTCTCAATATCCTTATCCTCCTCATTCACCTTATGATTAAAAAGCAGTAACAACCAGAGGAAAGAAATCCTTAATGTCAGTATGGTTTCATGTCTAATCAGTGGTGATGGTCTGTAATTCACGTATTTAGATAGGAATGATCTTAGGTAGCTTCGGTTTTGGAGACTGAGGCCTAGAACTAAATCACAGAGTCAGAGAGTGGTTTGAGTTGGAAGGGACCTTCAGAGGTCATCTAGTCCGATCCCACTACCATGGAACAGACACCTTCCACTACACCAGGTTGCTCAAAGCTCTGTTGAACCTTGAGTCTTGAACACTTCAGGAGTGAGGCATCCAAAATCTCTCTGGGCAACCTGTTCCAGTGCTTCACCACCCTCACCATAAACAATTTCTTCTTTATATCCAATCTAAATCTACCCTCTTTTATTTTAAAATCATTGCCCCTTCTCCTGTAGCCTTTATCAAGGCTACAAGCCTTGATAAAAATTATTTCTCTGTATTTCTTATAAGTACCTTGAAGATCTTATACTTGAGGCAAAGGTGCACCACGCTGTATACCACCAACATTCCATCCATAAGAGATTCTCAGAGTGCTTAATAAACACCTAATGAGCTTTATAAAACTCTGGGACATGTGCATGACATTTTATGGAGGGATGAATAGAGACATTGAAAGATTAATTGACTTGCCATACACTGACTTTGCATCAAGCACCTGTCAGATATTTTGAAATGCACAGATTACTTCAGCTTCTCAAGGAAAGTCAGAGCTCTAGTGAATTTTACACTGTTATATCTACAGGCACCTGCTGAGGATCAGACCAAAGCAATGAGATTGCTTAGTAGAAATGTGAAAAGCAAACTGAGATTTGGTCCTGGTAAAATTTGGGTCTGACATCTATTTCATATCTCTAAGATTAAAATATTGGTCCCATGCAATACACCCTGAAAAGTTTCTTCAGGAGCATGATTTCTAATCAAAGGGTTTAAAGTTGAGTTTTTTGAAAAAGTCTAAAAGTCTTTTCAGAACATGGGGAAAAATTCTTCCAGACTTTTTCAAATGTTTCATATCAGTATTTTTATTGTTGCAGAGGTCCAAATTTGGCATTACCGAAGCACATGCAACCATCAGCAAGTGCACAAGTTATCCAACATGAGTTCAACAATACAAATGCACCTAGAAGGTGATATGGTGAATCAGTTTTATTTAGAAGGTCTTGAACATAAACATGCATTTTCCAAATTTATTCCAGGTTCATCTTTCTATTCCTCCTTTTGTTCTAAACTGCTGTTGTAGTACAAGGGTGTACAATAAAAGGGTTTGACACAGTATCCTCTACCTTCAATTCAAAGGACTTGAATAAGAAATTGTGCAGTGTTAATCAAAGTTAAGAATTTCAAACCGTTTTCACAGAAGACAAGTGAATGTACATCAAAATACATTAATGTTTCAGAAAAAACATTTTGTATTGGCAGGAATTGTTAAAAGCTGTAGACACCACACCTTTCTCAGGCATTGTGATCGGTATTTCAAGGACAAATGAAGCTGCTAAGCAAAGCAAGAAATGCTACTCAGGTTGTCCATTTATTTAAAGAAGTATTTTCACTGGAATGAATGTAGTGTGCATTGTCAAGATTATCTTTTGGGAATAAAGCAGTCTTAGTCTCCATGGAAATATTGCATACCAAAGAGCAAAAAAAATAGGCTAAAAAATGTAGGGTGGGATTTTTTATTTGGTTTGGGTTAAGTTTTTTACAGTTCTACTATGTAGCCTCTTAGAAATGTTTACAGTATTCCCTGTGACATCAAGGTCTAGTGACCCTTAAAAGACCTTCAGGTCTAGGCCCTGAAGTATCTGAAATTTTCACATATCTCCCCATGGCAGAGGAATACTAGCTTTACAAGCCATTTATCTCAAGCAATAATGCATAAATAATTTCTTTTATATGGTTTCTGTTCTCTTCCAAATAACCGTATGAGTATCCACTTAGTGGTTGGCCCTGCTTCATTCTCACCCTTTAAAAAAATAAATTGCATATTAATATTACATAAGCCCACCGAAGTCCAGTGGCTATTTTGGTGATTTTTTTCAGTCCTGAGGAAATACATCATATTTACTTTAGATTTTAAACCCTCACCCTCCTTTTTTTCTGTTTTGTGGAGTCCAACTGCAAAGCACAAGCTAAGTTGTCAGTTTTTGGAGTGCGTTGTTTCAAAAAGGTACTGTCAAATACTCAACCAATTTGTGTAAGCTGCTATTCATGTGGAAAAGGATGTGCCTCTCTTACTCCAGCCAACACGACTCATCTCACTTCTGTCAGTATAAATGTAGCTGGACTTCACCAACAATGCTTGAGGTCAATGATTTCCATACCAGCTTATTTCTCAGCTGCACAGACTGAAACAGCAGCAAAACACTGGTCTACTTCTGTTCTTAACATTTAGCTCTTTTTCACCTTTTACCTGGGCTCATGACTCCCTTTTGTGCTGCATATTCACAGACTGCCTTGCTGTGTTGAAAGATAAATGCAGAAAAAGAAGCTACTGCATTGTTATAAGGCAAACAACACCCAATCCTATTTATTTTCTTCCTGAAGTATTGAAGAGTTGGTTCCATTTTATAATCTCTGCCTTCAGTTCGTGAAAAATAACTGTTGCATAAGGCGTGAATAATATTGTGTTATATAAATATCTTCTAGTATATGAACATGAAAGTGTGTATTTATGGAGTGGAAAATGCGTAAAAAGCCAAATGCTTTCTTCCCCTTTAACTTAGTGGGAGTTTTCTCCAACAGTTTTTTAACTGTACTCTTTAAAGCTTAAGCATTTTCCAGGTGGATTTGGGAAAAGCTGGCAAAATTCCTTTAACTTTAAACCCTACAAAATGAGTATCATTTCTCCCCAGCTTCTTATGTCCTCACAGATATGAGCTGCATAAGAAGTCTCTTGCTATCATGCTGCTTGTCAAATTATTAGTGTTGTATCTGAAATATAAACCAGTAATAAGACAGGGAGGCCTGGGAAATATATGCTACAGTAACAATATCATGTCGATGTTGCATTCCAGTATTCCCTAGCTGTCACAGCAGTGGTGGCTAATTCTATTCAAATGGAATATGTGCTATTAAGTTGACTTTCCTATGTTCCTTTGCATGTCATTGTGAAAGTCCTTTATTTTCCAGCTGGGTTATTTTCCTTTGATCTTGTTTTCTTAGTGTGCTTATCCCTTCTGTTTTGCTCGTGCAAAAGGCTAAAGTAGAAAGCCAAAAAGAAAACTGCAATAATTACCATGCTGTACTTTTACTCTCTGAAAGGACTAGCTGGTATAAGAGGTTTGTAAGAGCTTTTGTATATTTTTGAATCCAACATAAGGCAGTTGTCTACTGTTTGCCCATAATTCTGCTCTTTTTTAACTTAATGTTAACTTAATGTTTAATTTATGTTAACTTAATGCTTTAACTTAATGTTTAATTTATGCTTAGTTTTTATCCATTTTAGAACAAATACATCTTTTTTTAATGCAAATATTTTTCACTCTCAGTGCTGTAGCACTGAGGTAACTTAATCCATTTGTTTACCAATGCAAGCCAAAGCGGTTTTAAGTGTCCCCCTTGCTGCTTCAGGCAAGATAAACCTATCTTCCAGAAGGCTTGCCTTCATCTTTGCCTTCAAATGTTGTATGTTTTGCTGAGGTACAACAATAAAGAAGCCAGCCTGCAATGTCACCACCTCGAGGTATTTCCACGCTTTCATTAAAATGTACCTTTCTGAAAACTCAATCAAGATTACTTTTCTCCTTAGCAAGACATAAAAATGCTTTTGAACAAAACAGAAAGGAAGCGGCCAAACTGAAAGCTGGGGCTCAAATTAGTTTTGAAAACCAAGGAAGCGAAACTGCCTTAGGACCTCTTTCATACATGATTTTTATCTGTCTGTAGAAGTATGGATAGCAGCTATTTGTTACAGTAGCTGTTTATTACAGAAGCAGCCTTTCCCTGGGTCTGATAAGTTCATTACCTAACAGAATGGCCCCCTTACATAAACCGCTGACAGAACTGCAACTCCTATCAACCCACTGGATACATGCATGGCACTGATCAGAGCACACATTTGCACCACCATCAACAGAGAAGCTCTACAGGTACGTAATTTATCAGCACAGGCAAAAATTAATCTTGCAAATAAGAAAAGCCAAAGGTGAGTAAGACATAAAGAGAAGACAGGATGCTTTAGGTAAGTTGTAAGCAACTGTAATTAAGCTTTCGTTTGATTGCTGCATTTCTTGCCCTTTCTTCTTACATTGAAAGGAAAACCTCTCATCACTACTGCTTTACACTACTGTGTTCATCCCAGGGGTGACCATGAGATCATGGAACCTCAAGGCCATCAACACTTGGACCAAGCCAAAATCCAGTAGGATATGAAAGCGGACATTGGTCCATACCACCTGGCTCCACGGGGGCCTCTGGTGGTCTAGTGGTTAGGGTGCAGGACTCTCACCGCTGCAACCCGGGTTCGATTCCCAGCCCCCCGGGCAGATGGAGCTCGTCAGCCCTGTAAGGCAATCCATCTAAGAGAAGGTCACTCTAAACAAACCTACGTCCTGAGACCCTCACTGCCACTGTCCGAGTTTCACTCGGCCCCGGCAGATGAACCTCAGGATTAAAGGGTGGGCTCAGTTCAGCGCACGCTGGGTCTCACCTAAAAAATCCACTGCGCAGGCTCGAAGGGTTAATGACCTTTCCCAAATCTTCACTCGCGAAGACTGGCCATTATTATTACTTACTCCATGAGCTGAGGCAGTGGGGAGAGGTGAGAGCTGCAGTGGAGGTGATACTGAACAGGCACCAGTTAACCCCAGAGATTCCAATCAGAGGGAGAGAGAAACTGTGCTGTGGAGCATGCAAGATGTGTCATACTGTAAATCACAACTCTGCAGCAGTTGCTGTGGTAACCACACCTTTTTAAAAATCTGTTAGAAGATAAAACATTTATACACTCTCACACCCATCCTTTGCACATAGGTGAAGGCTGCAAAAGTATGCATCCCTCACTTGGAAGAGACTTTTATTTTCCTTCCATGAATTCTCTACCACACCTCTCCAAGTACTCGAGACAGGTCTGCAAAGAAGCAGAAATAGACTGGGTTCCCCAGTTTCCCTGTACAGCTGTGAATAGCAGCAGCCACTCAGAGAAAAAACTTTCATCCTTTATTGCTTTTATCTCCTTTCCCAATTTTCTCAAGGTTATGAATGCATCATTCCTAACCTGAATTTCAGCTGAGCTGTCTTGCTTATTTTGATACATAAACAGTTCTCTTTCATAAATTTACAGAAGAAATGTTAGCATATTACAGTGGTGCTAGGAAGCTTTATTACTTTTATTATTAGAAGGTACTGGCTTAAATGCATCAATATAATATCTTATCAATTAAAGAATCTTCCACAGCCCAATAAATCCTCATGCTTGCCCTGCAGAGGACAAATGTGAGACCTATATTTGAACCTGATCCCAGTTCACTCTAAGTGACTTAGTTTGGCATGAAGAAACCACTAGTGTCACTAGCATTGTTTCATGTAATAGAACTATGCTTGCAACCTCTCCTTTGAGCTTTCCCTTGGTGTGCTGGATCTGCTTTTCTCCAAATCACTTAGAAAAGACATAAATGTTTATCCTACAAGAGACTTCATGACGCACTACAAGCCAACCCAACCCAATCCAAAAGCTTATGGATGGATTGTTTTAGATTTATGGAATCTCTGTATCTTCCCAGGGATTCTGCATGTTTATTGATGGATGAATTATCACAAAAGCCTAATAGCTAGCTGCTGCTGAAGGCCAGTTCAGTGTGGTTCATTAGACCTGAAAACATGATATAGTATATTATAGGCACATATGTAAAATGCAATTGCCAACACTAAGCTTGAAACGTGTAGATTTTTAGCTTACTGTCCTCAGGATCCTGAAAACAGAAAGTTTATCTCTGGTGTCATGGGATCTGTAATGCTCCTTAGTATTAACTAGCTCTAAGTCAAAAGGAAGAAAAAAAAACAATCCATGATACACTGCTTTTGTCCTTAAGGAAGTCAAAGTACAACACAACACAGTCTCCAGACATTTTTTATTTTTCTTAGGGGGGAAAACATGGCAGAAAACAAGCCAATCATGCCCTGTGCTAATCTACAGAAATATATTAGGAATTTATTTAGAAGATACCTTGCCAAATAGATGTGTTATAGCAGTTGAGAGTGAGACTTTACATATGTATTTGTTCAGCACCGTCAAAAAAGCTATTTGTGACCAAAACAAATGCATATCAGAGGTCAAGATACAGAATCAGAACCGAAGTGAGGGTCTGATAGAATGCAAACGCTGGAGGTTAAAATGCTGCCATGGTTCATGCAGCATCTATATACTCACGCACGAGAATTCAAGACCCAATTTATTCTCTGATGATATTCAGAGAGAGAAGAAAAATTTGAACAAATGTTGTCATTGCAGTTTCCTCATTTTGAAGGAAGAAAAGAAAGCAATCAAATCTGGGTCTAGCCAATACACGGGAAGGTGATAAATGTGCATTCCCACTGCCTGTTGTGCCAGTGGAAGGTGACACCTCCTTCCTGCCAGCCCACCCCAGCTGCTCACTAGCAGCCGTTTCTGGGAATTTCTGCCTTCCTCAAGTCCCCTTCCATCAAAACACACAAAGACTGATCCTTGCAGCTTGAACCAACCCAGATAATTTTGCTCAAGTTGGGAGAATTGCTCACTTGCACAGTGAGCCAATAAAAATGAGGGGGAATGACACTGACACAGGGTGGGGAAAACAAGACAGGTTAGCAGGCAGAGGTTTTCTGCTTATAATTTAAGTGTTGATGAGATGACTACCTTTTTTTTTTAATTATTAATTTCTTAAACTTGAAATATTTCTCCAAATTAACATCTCAGATTTAATTGAATGTTGAAAAACTGCATCGAGGATTATAACAGAGGCAGAGTATAGCCTATCTTTTCAAAAAGGCAGGTACTTGTCAGTGAGCCAGCACCTCAGGAGATAATATTTCACTCAGGAAAGATGGTGCAGCTTCACTAACTTTGTCCTTTAATGCCTACCTGCAAGGATCTTCTGCATGTGTGATAGATGGTCATTCCCAAACCATTATTGGAGGTGGTCCTCACTATTTTCATTTCATATGGTACACTCCCCAAGGCATTTTTGTTATTTCCCCTATATATGATTAAAAAACCCCAAACAAACAAACAAAACCACACAAAAAAAAACAAACAAAAACAAACCTCCCCTCAAAAACCACTCCGAAACTTCACGTAAGCACTAGCTCGTGTGTTGTTTTTTCTTCACCAAAAGGCCACAAATCAAAAAATCTAAACTAGCAATAATACTTTATTTCAGTTGCACATTATTACTGTTATGCTCTACTCATTGATTTTCATAGCAGAGAATTAGAGTGTATTATAAGGCTATTTATGTATCTTGCAAAGCTGGGACTTCTATCTTATTCATCTCTTGAATACGTAACTATGTTTACTTTCAATATAGCCATAATTGTTCTCATCAGGAGGGAATCTGGCTTATTATCTCAAATGCTATTGCCATAATGCAATTGCACAAAAATACTAGTAAGACATGCTTTCTCCCTCCCATAAGACAAAGATTATTTTGCTCTAATGAACTTGCCTGTTATTAGAAGAGAAAAAGGTAAAAAGCAAGAACGTCCTCCAAAAAGGAAACAAAACTTCCACACTTGGCTATCACACTTTTGTATGAATCATGATTTCTGTCTATGCTATCCTAGATATCAAAACCATTTCTAATGCTGTTGCTATAACAAAGCATCCTGCTTCTACAGCGGGAAAGATCTTTTACCCTCCCCCTGCCTTTTTCACTAGTTGTTCACATACAGCATGTCTTCGAAGCCCTGTCAAAGCCTGAAAAACACAGCACTTACTCACTGATGATTCCACTATTGATTCAATGGCATTCAAGTTATTATTAGTCTCTCTCTATGGATGTATCATCAGCAATATCCTGCTGACTTCCAATGGCAATAGTCCACCTCTGTTAGACTGAAATTGTCAATATCTCAAATCAGAATAATGCTTGAGACCAACTTAGATCAATAGAGCTGATGAATGATGCACACTCCCACCTCGCTTAGATTGTTAATATAAGAGATTTTAATGGTATTTCATTCTGTAGTTCCTAGGGCCTTGTCGTTAACACTCTAGGATAATTGGAGTTGAAGGATTATTGAAGGGAGAAGTGTGCAATTGAACCAAGGTATTGTTCTTTCCCCACACTTGTTTCCAACCCCCATCAGGCATGGTAAAGTCTGAGCAGCTGTTGTGTCCAATCCATGTCAGGTATGAAGAAACTCAGCTCTACCTTTTATTTTTTGATCTTTACAGCAGGTCAATGTTGTTGCAAACTGAAGCAGGAGAGAAGCAAAAGGAAGGGACAGAAAAGGAATAGAAAAGAATGGAAGGTAGAAAGAAAAGTCCACCATCAGCTTCCTCCTCAGAAAGACCACTTACAATCAATTTTTTAGTCCTAAACTGATTATTAACGACTAAGTGTAGCCATTAAACTGGTCCTGTTGATCATAAGTTAAATGTTCTCAAGATGTGGAGCTATGTTAGAAGTAAGCATAGAAATGTCTTCAAGACCAGGAATGTCTGCAAGACCAGGAATATCTGCAACACCTGACACACTGCTTAAAAAAAATAGTTTTTATACCAGGAAACTAGCAAAAAAAAATCATTAAAAAAACCCCAAGCTTCCCAATTCCAGAGTCACTATGCCAAGATGTCTACGAAGGTCTAAAGCACAGCCGGCTCCAACCCAAAATCTCCTGCAGTTGCTATAAGAGAGGCTTTGGATACTTTGAACTCCACTACCTAATCCCAATTTTTACTTTCTATTGATGCTCCAAGGCACACTACAAAACATAATCACAGAAACAAAACAGTTGAGTCTTATGATGGACATCAACTCCTCTCTGATAGTGCCCAGGCTCAAACCAAAGGTAGTGTCACATACTTAGGAAATCAAATTTTACAAAAGCACTGGGCTGCATTTGCCTGCAACAAGTGTCTCCATTGACATCCTTGTAATTTATCATATGACTAATTTTTAAATAGAACTAAGGTCTGCAAGAACAAGTTCTTTCGGCTCTAAAACTTAATCCTTCAAAAAAAATTTCCTCCTGTCCTCTCAAGGACTCTGCCAGCCACTTTCCTCAACACTTTAATATCTTAGAAGGCTTAGAGCATGCTTTATTGTGCTTCTATCAGAGCACGACATTGTTAGTCTTATGCAGATGTTCAAAAAAGTGTCATTTTATCAACATATTGTGTGCATACTAGCTAGTTCAGAAGGTCCTCTCTCCAGAAACCTTCTCTACTTCTCAGTTTTCTCTGTTGAATTCAACATCAATAACTTTCAATAGAATGGTGTGCCATTTTAATGTCATTGTAAGATCACAAGCATTAAAGGTCTTCTAACATGAATACAGTGTTTTTCTCTTCAGTCAGCAACAAACCTCACCAAGCCCTCTGTATTTTTTGTTTATTTTTTGATAGGTATTTCAGAACTGAGAAATCAAAGTCAATGCCTTTCAAAATGAGGTCATATATAGCTCCAAACTTATTTCCCTGTCAGGCTTCCATTTTAAAATAAAAATAGAAGAGCAGAATTTATTTTTACAGCAGAGGAATAATCTCTGTTCAGGGGTAGAGATTTTGTTTATCCAAACATCTGAAGACAAACATCTGGCTCTACAGGGGGGGCTGAAAAATATCAGTTTAAAAGACAAAAACAAGAAGTCACTGCCATTAACCAGAAAAAAGGAAGCTGAACAGATAATATTATACAGCAGATGCCAAAATAAGTCCTGCCAAGGCCCAACAGTAATACTTAGCATTCAACAGGTTGCATCCTCAGAGACATGCAATAGTGCACACCAGCAATTTCTGCACAGAACTAGAGCTCCCACTTCAGCCTTGGAGTGTTTTACTTCAGTCATAACATAATAATTCAATTTTACAGTGCACTTTGACATTGTAAGAGAAAGTAATTTACTAACGGGGGGACATGATGTGCTCCAACAGGAAGCCCATTACCTCGCAGCTCTGCCTGATTTATTAATTTCAAAGGGAAAGAGAATGGCAACTGCAGCTAAAACAAGGTGTTTATTCTCTTTTCAAAATCTACCACCTGTTAAGGAAACTAGAGAGAAAGAAACTTTCAACAACCATAACACACTAAATGCAGTGTAAGCCCCAACATGTATAACACCCAAGGTAGTAGTGGTAACGTTTGCTCAAACCCTATCCTGAAACAGCTTATTTTGTACTGTTGAAAAACATTCATATGTCAAAATGATGGGTGCAAGCATCACCAGCAAGACAACTTCCTGCAAGATCACAGAGTAAAGAGGATTCTGCTGTTCAGCCTTTCGTATCCAGACAATATAATTCCTATCATTATCCCCACCACAGTGTACTGAAGTAGTTCTTCCAGTGGCCTACAGGCATGAAATATGTCGTTTTTCCATCTCCACCTGACTGGTGACTTAGGAAGCTTAAAAAAACTGTGCCACTACATCTTTCAATGGACAGACCTGAAAATTCAGTTTCTGGGAGACACTTATTTCAGGTTGTGTCTTGTTGAGCGAAAAGGAGACTAATAGCAGGCAAGAAGTAAATAGAGGTATTTTCCTATAACATCTAGTTTCAAGATTAGTTTGAAAAAGGTGTTCATGCAAGAGTAATACTTCCAACTTTTTCTTTGAGGTTGTTTTTGCTTATTGATCTTTCTTTCTGAATTTGTTGTTTT
This sequence comes from Lepidothrix coronata, assembly GCF_001604755.1. Lineage (NCBI taxonomy): Eukaryota > Metazoa > Chordata > Aves > Passeriformes > Pipridae > Lepidothrix > Lepidothrix coronata. The sequence continues at coordinate 11,381,555 of NW_016690186.1, forward strand.
TTCAGCTCTTAAGTTAGCTATCAACATCCTCAAGAAGCAGTTCCCAAGCAATATATATCTGTGAGGTCTTCTCGGAGATAACTGTAAATTACAAGACAGTAATCATTCATTACTAGTGAGGTAGTTTTGTCTTTCTGATAGGTTAGATCTAGGTGAAGCTACCTTTATGTCAGTAAACAGACTTGTGAAGTCCTCCTGAGGTTAAATATTTTCTAAAATTGACTTGGCATCTTGTCCCTTTCAGGTACTACTTCAATCCCCTTTAATCTGTGTATAAAAAAAAACCAACTGAAAGTTTCAGAAGTTTTCAGGGCACTCTAAGTTTTATGCACATTCTATACATAGTGAAGGTTTCTTGCCCACCTGTTTTAATTTTCTTTGCTGAAATGTGGCCCCAAAGTGATTTATTTGTTCTATCCTGAGTAAAGTAGCTTGTGCCTGTGTACAATATTGACAAACTGCAGTACCACACTGATTACAGGATTGGGATGGGCTATCTGTACGCTGTGTGAAATGTGCAATCACTGTGCAGTATCACAGTCAGAGCTAATATGCAACACAAATTCTTAACTACAAATGTCGAGTACTATCCTCAACATCCAGACTTGTTCCCAGTTGCTAGAAGCATAGACACTTTCTTCTTAGGCAACTCTCTCTCCATATTTTCAGAAGCAAGGAAGAGATTGGCAAGAGTCAAGACAAAAGTGTTACTCCTAGAGAGATATTGCAGAACCCAAATTTTACTAGGGTGCTAATGGAACCTCATTTCTCCTCTTCCCCTTGTGAAAAGCCCAATGTAAATTTTGTTATGTACAGTCTAACCTGCTCAACAAATAAAACATTGAATTTAATGGCCTACTGTTGCAACCATGGAGATGCTTGTGCTGTTCTGGTTTTGGGGTTTTCTTGATAACCCAAGAGAAGGTCCACTCAAAGTTACAAAAATCAGCTGAAAAAGTGAGGTTTCATGAAGTCCAAAGGTGTAATTCTTCAGCTCTGAAGTGTCTTTCTCCCCCTCACTGTTACCCCCAGTTTAAATATGCAGATTTGCTTCCAAGGATAAATTTCCATAACCACACTATTTTTTACAGTTCATTTTTCCTGCTTAGTAATTTCAAAACCGAATATTTTAGACTGTTATTTTATCGACTGTAAAATCTTGCAAACTGCAGAGCTTTGGCCCCCTTACTGTTTGATAGTACAAAAAACTGTAGCTTACAGACATGCCAAAAATATGTTGTCATACTTCAAATAGCATCTTATATTTATCATGATCATTCCAGCATAGATAAGATTTTGGAAAGCAATTGGCACCTTTGTGTTCAACTTTAAGCAACATAGAAGAGATCCATATTGCAGACAAATGCTTCCTGTTCTCTGAGATTAGAGACCTATTCAAGGTCAATTGAGCAACAGATTTGAAACAAGAAATTTTTGGCTATTTCTAGAAACCTTGGCTGCATAGCTTGCAATTTGTTGATTAGTGATACTTTATTAACTTGCAGTTAAAACCATGACACACTTTGCTTCTTCTGTGTAAACAGAGCATGGGAAGTGATTTCTGTTCCAGTCAGGTGCAGTGTGTTAAGGCTCAAACAATATGAAAAAGAAAAATTCCTATACAACCATAACAATAACACAACACTTGCTTAAAATTTTTAGATAAAATTTTAAATACGTGCAGAAAGTAGATAACACAACCTTGTAGTGGTTATAATAATTACCAAGTAAGCTTTTTGAAATTTTAACACTAATGGCATTGTACATTGAGCAGAGACTAAGCAAAGGAAGTAGCAATTGTAAAACAATTAACCTTGTTCTACTGCTGTAACTTTTTAGGCTAATATTAAAATTAAAAATGCCATTTTGGACCTTTACAAAATAGTGCAAGACTAGGAGATATTTTTCAACCAAGAAAAAATTTTGTTTAAATGTGTGTTTCCTTAGCACAATTTGGAGTGATTGGAACCAAATTTCAGCTCAAAGAACAATCTCATGCTGTAATAAATAGCTTCTGAGATATTAAACTTCAGTTACTGGTCGGGTTAAACCTTGTTCAGGCTGGTGAATTTAACTCTCTGTTTTAAGTAATTTAGGTAGCTTTAAAAAGTAGTAGACATACCTCCGTTGAATGGGTAAGTGCAAAGGACTTCATGAATAGAATGCTCTGGCTTGAGGGACTGCATTAGTATTATATGAGAACCAAGATAGAGAGGAAGCAGTAGGCATGGTATTATTTGACCTTGACCTTGACCAAAGTAAAAACCTCATATTTGGGAGGCTATACACAAGCATGGATGAAATGCATGGCCAGTTATAATGGTCAGTCTTCGCAAGCGAAGATTTTTGGGAAAGGTCATTAACCCTTCGAGCCTGCGCAGTGGATTTTTTAGGTGAGACCCAGCGTGCGCTGAACTGAGCCCACCCTTTAATCCTGAGGTTCATCTGCCGGGGCCGAGCAAGCTTGGACAGTGGCAGTGAGGTCCCCAGGACGTAGGTTTGTTTAGAGTGACCTTCTCTTAGATGGATTGTCTCACAGGGCTAACGAGCTCCATCTGCCTGGGGGGCTGGGAATCGAACCCAGGTCACAGCGGTGAGAGTCCTGCACCCTAAACACTAGACCACCAGAGGCCCCGCATGGCCAGTTACAGCAAAAAACATACTAGCAAAGATTATTACTAAGCTTGGGAAAGTACCTCCAATGTAAAGCACCTGTGTATCCTGAGACAGTCTCTCTTCTGCATCTCCCCTGATGACTTTGAGGGAAGAACAGATTCATATAAAAACTACAAAAAAAAAAAAAAAAGGAAATACATAGATGACACCAAGATGAAGAAGTAGGAAAACAGTCTCGAGGACAAAGTCAGCATGACTAGGATAAATTGGACAAGCGGTACAAGAAGATAAAAGACAATAAAGAATGGAGTGATTGATTTCCTGTTGCTAAATCTAACACCCAGTTGCAAAACAAGGACCACAGCCACCACGGACTGGAGTTTCAAGTGCACAAGAACTAAGTAGGAGTCCTTCTCCCCAAAATCACTCTCTAATGGATATGAAATTGTGTAGATGTGCTGCATTTCTGACGGGGAAAGGATCTGTTCTACTCAATACTGGTGACGGCATCACTGAGTCTTCAGTTCAGAGCACTACACTTAGAGAGAAAATAAAAATTAATAATAAAAAAAAAAGTAGAATAAGACCAAGCTGCTCATTCCTATTGCCACCAATGTGAGAGGGGTCAGGTTGTATGGCACCTGAAGGACAGGCTCCTAATGTAGCTGCCACCTCTCCCATGCTTTCCATTTCACCCAGTAACAATGATCTCGCTCTTTCTCCCCTTGCCCTCCTGTGTCTTTGATGTCTCATAAGAAGTGTTGAGTTCTATTTTTTTATTTTCAGTTCTCATGTAAGCATGACTGTACCTGTACTTTCCAATCTGGAAACATACATTGAAATCAAGGTATACTCCTAAGTTTGAATATCCCAGGTAGATTCAGCTTGCTCAACTGATAAAAAGTTCTATGAGTAGCAATGCTACTAACCAAAGAGATTAAATTGATAAACTGATGTTTTGGCCTTTTGGTGTTTAATCTCAGAAGGGGGGTAGTTGTATATGTTGACACAAATAAGCAAATAGAAAAAGTGTTGGATTGCATACTGCTAGAGAGATGGTTTTGTGTTTAAAATTTGACCAACACTTCTCTTGGATTGATATTCATGCTGTATTCATCGAATCTTGCAATTCATGTAAACAGCCTTGAGGGAAGAAAAAAAAAATTACGTAAGACACGGTGGTTCAAATATTTCAGTGCAGAAGTTTCCCATTCAATTAGATTTTCATGCCTTGGGTCAAGTTCTATGTCACACCAAGTTTTCTGTGCCGTTCTATATACTATCAGCATTGTGATAAACACCTTTATTTTTGAATTTTATACAGTGATATTTCACTTAAAAAACCCCCACTTTTCATGCAGTACTGTTACATTAATTCTGTGTTCTAGTTTAAACTTCTAGTTTGTATGAACAGCATTGTGAACCTACATGTTCCCTTACTGCGTGACTATTCTGTTGTTTAATTACTATAGCAAAAAGTGAAAACTTGCATGCCATATATTAATATTTTATGTTTTCTGTTCTTCTTGGATATCTTACTATTGAAAAGGCATGATTACAGCTTAGAACATGTGCAGGTTTTGTCACAGTAATATAAAAAAAGACATTAAGTTATTAAAGAGTGTCCAAAGGAGAGCAACAAAGACGGTGAAGGGAAGTGGCATGAGAAGTGGCTGAGGTCACTTGCTCTGTTCAGCCTAGAGAAGAGGAGATTAAGGAGAGACCTCATTGCAGTCTTGAACTTCCTCATAAGGAGAAGAGGAGGCAGATGCTGAACTCTTCCCTGTGGTGACCAGTAACAAGACCCAAGGCAATGGCATGAAGTTATGTCAGAGGAGTTTTAGGTGAATATTAAAAAAGGGTTCTGCAGCCAAAAAGTGGTTGGGTGCTGGAACAGGCTCCCCATGGAAGTGGTCACAGCACCAAGCTGTGTTCAGAGCTCAAGACAGCATTTGGACAATATCCTCAGGCACATGGTGTGACTCTAAGGGATGATCCTGTGCAGGGCTAAGAGTTGGACTCAATGATCCTTGTGGGTCCCTACCAACTCAGTATATTATTTGATTCTGTGAATGACAGTAATTCTTATTCTAACCTTTGATTTTGCTTAAAATATAATCTACAACTACAACTGAAAAGTTTGTGCATATTGGAGTTCACCATAGAGTAGAATTCTTCAGGGCCTTCTGAATAACCATATTCCTTCGAACTCAGTGATGTCCATTGAAATGTGAAGTATAGTTAAAAGTATAACATACACTTGTTTAAACTATAAAATAACCTACAAGATTCAATTTTGAGAAAAAATAAAATCTCTTGTATATCACCACAAAGTTGTTTTCTTCTCTTCATGTTTGAGATTTTTTTATTTTTTTTTGGTGATGATGGTGATTATGTGATAGTGGCAACTTTTTTGTCCAGGAATCAGGGTTTCCATCCAGAGATGTAGAACAGTAGAGTCCAAGACTACCATTATCCTGTGTTCATGCTTCAAGGAACTAAGGTGGCTCAGGTATTTAGGACTCACCTTCCCCCATATTTTCAGAGGGCCATTTGGCGGCTTCTCTTTCTAAATTCATTGTTGAACTAAATTATGGTTATGAACGTCTTCAGAAAAAAAACCCCAGAAACTTAAAACTCACTTATGTTTTGAGGGGGTCAGTGCCCACCCTTTAGCACTGCCCCATTTTTAAAGATATCCACTACTCACACATCAGAGTGGTTTGATGCCTCCCTCAGAAGCAGGGGGACAGGAGAATGGATGGGTAAGCAAACAGCTGCCCTCCTTCTTCACAGCCAGCTGGCTCAGTCCCTAGATGGAATTTTTCAGGAGTGAACCAGTAACTGTTCTCTATAGGGAAATAGTGGGCATGTGTGCATTCTTCCTGTTTCTCCTCCACCTGTGAATATACTCTAAACTTTTGCCAAATCTGTTTCTACAACATAAAGAACTAAAGATAGTGATATTTGCACTACCTTTACCTGTCTTGTATAATTTGGCCCAAACTTCCAACATTTTAGGGAGCTTGAGCACATGCTATTTCAGAACAAGAATAGACTTTATGAAGGTGGATGCTTACCTTATCACACAGAATAGGTAGGGTTGGAAGGGACCTCTGGTGATCATCTAGTCCAGCCCCCTTGCCAAAGGAAAAGTCACCTAGATCAGATTACACAGGAACACGTCCAGGTGGATTTTAAGTATCTCCAGAGAGGGACATTCCACAACCACCCTGCGCAGCCTGTTCCAGAAGTTATTCCCTGTTCCAACAAGTAAATTCTTCCTGATGTTGAGGCAGAACTTCCTGTGGTTTAGTTTATGGCCATTACTCCTTGTCCTGACACTGAGCACCACTGAAAAGAGTCTGGCACCATCCTTTTGGCACCCACCTCTGAGATATTTGTGTGTATTGATGAGATCTCTTCTCAGTCTTCTCTAGACTGAACAGGCACAGCCCTCACAGTCTCTCCTCATAAGAGGGATGCTCCAGACTCCTAATCACCTTAGTGTCCCCCCTCCCTAGACCTGCCGGACATGCTGCTTTTGATGTTGCCCAGGACACAACTGGCTTTCTGTGTTGCAAGCACACATTGCTGGGTCATGTCCAACTGCTCATCCGTCAGAACCCCTAAGTCCTTCTTGGCAGGGCTGCTCTCAGTCTGTTCATTCTCCAGCCTGTGTTGATACTGGGTATTGCCCAGACCCAGGTGCAGCACCTTGTACTTCCTCTTGTTAAACCTCGTGAGATTCCCACTTCTCCAGTTTGTCCAGGTCCCTTTGGATAGCATCTCATCCTTCAAGTGTACCTGTATCTCTCTTGTACCACTGAGCCCAGAACTGAACGCTGTGCTACTGGCTTCACACAAGTGTTTTTGCAGCACTAGACCAACATATGCAAATATGACAAGTTTTCTCCCTATAATTTCTGACTTTCCTATTGTGAATGCCACTTGCAATTTTCTAGTTTACCTTACTGTCTTACCCTTTTACACAGTCATTTAGCATTTGGGTCAAGCTACTGTAACAAGTTCTAATTGACACCGCGCACCTCACAGTATCTGTCACCAAGGGCTTGGTTTTGTTTTTTTTTTAAAGATAAATCTCTCTCCTTGCATTAAGCAGAACACAGAGAATTTTCCATTACAGTTTTCTCTAGCAAAACAGTGAGAGGTTTGTTATCTTTGCTGTTGCTCTTAAGCGCAGTGACATTTTACAGAAAACTGTGCTGTGCATAAGAACATCAGGGAGAGATCAGGGTCTTCTCAAAAAACCCACAAAAAACCAAACCAAACACAAACCAAACAACCAACAAAAAAACCAAAACCAAACCCAACAAAATCAACAAAACCAACCAAGCAAAAACAACTCCCCCCCAAAAAACAAACAAAACCAACAAAAACCTCACACACAGTAAAAAGAATAGCTGAGAAAACAAAAACAATCAGATACTGCGTAATAGCTAATTGAAATGCTGCTTCATTTTACAATTCTCTGATGAGGTGCACTATAACACAGTGACTGAAATAACTTCACGTAATGGGACTACCTCTATTAATCTACTTATAAGGAAGCTGTTCATTAATTAGGGTGGACAGAGCAATCACAGGGTTGCTGAACAAAAGCAATACCAATTCATGTTGTTGACAAGTATCTAATTAGGAATTAATGGCAGAAAACTGTCCAAATATATAAGCTCCATCTATCAGAGAAGCACATGGCACAGGTGTACATAATGAGAGACTAGCACATCCATCTTCAAAATAGATTCAGGAATCTGTTTAAAAAGCATTAACCCTTCATTACACAACAAGTTCAAAGCAGGTTCCTTGTAAAACTATCTCATTACTGCTACTGTGAGTCCTTTGTAAACATCCAGATTTTTAGTTACTTGAAGATTAACATCCCCACACCCACCAAAGAAGTAAAAAAAAACAAACAAATAAACAAAGCACAACCCAGCAACCACAACCCAAACCAAAAAAAAGCACAAAGCCCATCCAAACACATCAACCCATATTACCCAGGAGCTGATGAGCAGTTTGACCAAAGCCTGTCTGGAAAGATTTTTAGAACTTCCCAGTGTTTCTCTGTGCAATAAAGACAACATAGTCCAACCCAAGTTATTTAGGAGAAATCGTTCCACCTCAGGACAGCATGTTATGAAAAAATTATTTATTCGAGGCTAACATAGCTAGTTGTGCATGTGCTTAAATGTCTGGATTTATTTGGGTTTGGTTTTGTTTAAACTTTCAGAAAGTTGAATATCTGACAGTGGTGTTTTCTGTCATCCATCTCAAGCAGGGCACAACAAATATTTCACAAACAGTTTATTCATCTGGAAATGTTGATGCACTTAAAAGATTGCAAGACCGAGGGCTTGATAAGCAAGCATATTGCAGTGCATATCTTACCTCCTCAACAATTTTTTATTTTTTAATAATAAACAACATTTATTAATCCCATATCTCCTCACACACCATGTGAAACTAAGTAATTAGTGCAACATCTTTCATAAGCTATGTTAATAAACCCCAGCATCTCTGTGCACGCTTTGGGAGAAATTCAATAAACAAAAGGACTAAGACTTCCAAAGAACATTTGAGAAATTCATGTCTGAGGCAATTTGTCTTCCCTCTCAAAAACCCTTAAATATGTCTTTTGTTCGTGATATCCTAGAGAAGGAGGAAGACCTGACCTGACCTCTTTGTATGTCTGTGTTCTGGGAGTGTCACTGGGTCAAACTGCTCACCGTTGGGTACCAGAAATGTATACTTCTTCCCCTGAGTTATGTTAGGTTTCTCAAAACAGGCCTTTGGACTAGGCAATGTTTTCTGGCTGTATTTTACATGCAAATGTTTGGATGCTCTGGCCAAGAAGTTTTCTTCAGTTCGGTGCTCTAGTTTTCTAGGTTGAACAAGAAAGGGTTTGTTTCTTTTTTTAGACTATCTAGTAGATATCTGTCTTCTGATCCTCAGCTTTCCAGAATGTATTTCTGCTAGTACAATAGACTCTTTCAACAGGCAGAAGCAACTTCCACCATAATGGAAGGCCAGTGCCCAGGCCAGACCCTGAAAGGGCCAGGCAGGTAGCCCACACTCTTGCTTTGGAGGCACAGACAGACTCCAGCTCCATCCCACACAGCACACAGCTGCAGTAGCACTCACTTGGTTATTCCTGAACCAGCTGAGGTTCAGGAATATTCCAGCTGAGGCGCTGGCTCTTTCTCTATCTGAAGGAAAAAGCTGGCAAGCCAGTGTCTTGGTTTCAGCTGAAGTAAAGGTAATTTTCTTCTTTGTATCTGGTACAGTGCTGTGTTATGGATTTAGTATGAGAATAATGTTAATAGCACACTGATGTTTTAGCTGTTGCTAGGTAGTACGTCCTCTGAATCAAGGTATTTTCAGTTTCCCGTGTTCAGCCAAGACACCAGGAGGGAGCACGACCTGGACAAGTGACCTGAAATGGCCAAAGATATATTCCATACCATAGAATGTCATTCTCACTATATAAACCGTGGGAAATTAGCTGGGAGCCACACATAGCTGCTCAGGGACAGGCTGGGCGTTGGTCAATGGGTGGTGAGCAATCATATTGTGCATCACTTTTTTCTCTTGTGTTTTTTTCCCTCTCTCATTTTCCTCACAATTATTGTCATTATCAGTATTATTATCACAACCCACAAGGAGTGCCTTTACTTTCCAATTCTCCTCTTCACTGAGGAGGAGGAGGGGAAGAGATTGTGTGGTACTTGACTGATAGCTGGGTTTAAACCATGACAGCTGGATAACTTCTCTGCACCTAGAGGCCAAACCATTCTGCAGTTAGCTGAGTACCACTTACACTGTAACTGAAATGCAGATTTTACAGCTTTTTACCTTGCTTGTTTCCAGAAACATGTAATAGGAAAACACTCAGCATTCCAGCCCTGTTGATTACAAATTTTTTAATCAAGGCCAGTAAGTTAGTCCACCTTTCCATGTTTTGCACATCTTTTGCAGGCTACAGAATGTGGTGACCTCCTGTCCTGGCACTGCAATACTTGGTTGTGAGAGAACCACTACAGACTTGTCTGCTGCTATTTGAAGTTGAGCAGAGAAAGAAACCTGTATTTTTCTTACTGCTGTAGCCCACACTGCTTCATCCTTGAAATTAAAGGTGGGGGACAAAGCAGAGGGAAAACAGATAGACCACCACTGTGAATGTTGTCTCACCAATTTACTTTTTGTATTAAATGTGAACATTTCCCTCTGTTTAAGTACCATACAGCTTTACTTCATTATTTGCAGCCAACTATGATGCTAGAAGATAATGATTCCTTACTGTAAATTAGATCCTATTGTATGAGTTGTTTCAGATTGGCATCTTGACATTGAGACAATGTTATATTTTTAGAAGTAGACAGGAAATTTGGTCTTTTACTTTGGAAACTGTAAGCAAAATTTTGCTTTTTCAAAATGCAGACATTCATGAATGTCTAAACCAACCAATTTCCCCATGGACATGCATCATTTATCAAATAACCTGGAGAATCTGGTCCTGCAATCCCTGTCACACAACAGTCCCATTGAGGCCAGTAAGGTCATTCTCAGAGCTACAGGATCAGGCCTTCGTGTTTGCTAGCAAAAAAGCAAGCAAACAACTATTTTGCAGACTATACTGAATCCACTCTTTTGAAATATCCTGAGTTTCAAACAGTGACCTTTGGATAAGCCCTCACTGCTGATCTGTCCTGACAATTTGGCAATAACCTCCAATCTCAACATTTCAGAATTGCAAGTAGAGATTGAGAAGATGATCTGTCTCTCTACAGTATGAGAGTACGGTATATTTATCTCAGAGAAGCAGCTCATCTTTAGGAAAAAGCACATCTAGGAACAGCTAAAAAGGGGGTAGAGAAATAAGAAAAAGAAAGGAGATGACATTGAAAGGTGATGGACAACACAAGAAAGAGAGCATGAGCTGCAATCAGATACAAGAGCAGTGGTGCTGCCTCAATTGTTTATTGTTGTGTACATGCCAAGGACAGGGGTGAAAGCAGAAAAGTACATGGTTATCTGTTCCTGTGACTAAGCAGTCTGACACCACACTGGCAGCTGCTATTATCAGGAGCATTGGTAATCAAGCAAATTTTCATGTGCATGCATGTTCTGATGTAATCCCCTGCATCTATTTATACTGGAGTACTTGCATAAATTACATTGGTTTGTAATACAAATAGAATTTGGGATAATTATTTTCTTTCCCATTAAATCTTTAAGTACTTCTGAAAATGCTAACAGGGAATTGCATCATTAACAACTATCAAGGCAGCTTATATTTTACTGAATTAACATCTCCAGATGACACAGCACTGGTCTTGAACAAAGACCAGTAAGGTAGACATGGTTAGATTTACAGAGCTTTCTTCAGAGAAAAGGTAAGTCAATTTTCCATACAGGCAATGAAGACATAAGGGCATTTCAAGAGTACTCCAGAGTCCTTCAGTCACTGCCTGTGGAGCACATCTTCTGAAAGGCCCTAGAGGTCATGAAGGACAGCAAGCTGAATGCGAGCCAGCAGCGTGCCCTGACAGCGTGGAAGGTTATATAGCAATCATATATTATCAGAGGCACAGTCAGAAGATCGAGAGAGGGGATGGTCCCTCTTGGATAAGCATTTTCTTATATTGTGTTTAGAATATTGTGCACAGATTTTGGGTCCCCCGACACAGGAAAGACATTGTTAAACTGAATGAGCTCAGCAGAGGACCACTAGGTTAGTCAGAGCTAAAACACCTGCCCTCTGAAGACAGGCTGAAGGACCAAGACTTGTTCAACCTGAAGGAAAGACAGCTCCAAGCACATCTAACAGCAGAATCTCAGTACCTATGAGGTTACCCAGTAAATAGAGGCATGCTTACCACAGCGGTGCACAGAGAAAAGACACTGGGCATAAAGAGAATGAGAGGCTCAGACAGGATGCAAAGAGAAACTTTTCACCCCAAGAACAGCTGTACACTGATTCAGATTGGCAAGGGAGGCTGTGCAGGATATATCTTGAGGTTTTCAAGACCAGAAATACCAGAGTAATATGATCTGATCACACAGCTGACTCTGCTTGAGAAGAAGGCTAGACCAGAGATCTGCTGAAGTCCCTCCCAACCTCTGTTATTCCATCCTACAATCCACTTTGTCTGCAGTCCCTGCTCCCAATGCAGTCTTTTGCTGTACATGTCCATGAAGCAGAAACCAATCTTGAAAGACAACTGTACTCCTGCATATCATCCTCACAGCAGCTCCACTTCCATGCAGTTGTCCCACTGCTTACTCATCTGAGGTCTGCTCAAGCTGGTAGCTCATCTTGCTTTGGGTGCACAGCCAGGTCTCTAGCCTGGTAACAGGGGCAGCATGTTGAAGCTCAGAGCTGTGGATCTCAGAAGAGAAGGGGCTTAGGTCCAGATCTCCGGCTTCCCAGAGAAGAGAAGGACAGAAATAGCAGCAACAACACTGACTGCTGTTGTGCTGGGTATGAGCTGGACATAAAGCTACCTGTTTCTCCAGCAAAACTAAGAGACTGACTGGATTTCAGGTCTGCCTCAAAAGCAAACTGGCTACTAATGAACAAGAATATCCAAGCCTGGAGTACAAGCTTTCTTCAAGAGATGAAGGGAAGGCTCTGTTGGATTTGAGGGGTCACCACTGTTAAATGGCACCATGCATGGGCAGACTAAAGAGCTTTCTTGGCTGTGGAGGACAAGATTTCACCTAAAATGGACTCATGCCCCTTTGTGGGCAATCCATTACTTTCAGTGATTTGGGCTGGGGGAGTTGTCAAAATTTAGTGCTTATGGCACAGCAGAGCTTTCAGAAGAAAGAAAAATCTCATACTTATATTTAGCAAGTGAGCAATGAAGCAAAATGGCACAGCAAATGCTGACGGTAGTGGTGAGGCTGTGGGGGTGGGAGGGAGGCGTGAAAACTGGCAAGAGCTTCAGAAGAGTGAGTTTTGGTATTTCAATTTAAGAGGTAAAGACTAGATGCTCTACAGCAGGTACTGAAATTCCAGTGCTGTAAAAATTTAAACATCATCTGAGCTTTCTCCCATCTCCCACCCCTCTGTCTTGTTTAAAAAATATTTACAAGGGGGTGAAAGGCAACCTTTAGATGTGTGACCATAGCTGTGTCTGATGGTTTCTATAAATAGGGGTTTGCTGAAGCACTAAACTATGTTTTGCTGCAGTATGGCATTATGGCTTCTGCTCAGTAAAAGCTGTTCCCATTCTCATTTCAGACCCCTGCTAGTGTTGGCATCTGGCTCTCAACTACACGACTTTTTTGCCCTCCATCATCAGAACAGAGGAAATTCCAGCTTTGTCTTGAAAGATCAAAATTTGGTTTTATAGCTCAGACCTACCTAATGAACAAAACAAAATTCATTTAAAAAGTCTGATGATTCCAGACTATATTTTGGGCAATAAAAATGATTTTGTGCTTAGTCATCATTCATTTTGTGGTTTTGTCTGGGTCTGTTCAGAGTTCTCTGGTGCATAATTTAGACAGTGTAAACAATTTGCATTTTATTTCCCCTCCTGCCTTTTCACAACTTACTCTCCCTTTTTTCAACAGTCCTGACACCTGTAGGTGTGTCATAGGCCTGTTTGAAACCCAATTGCTGTGGGGTACTAGCATGAATAATTTATATGCACGGCTCTTCAGTGATGGCAGGAAGCTTGCAAAAAGTGTGGGGTTTTTATTCCCACAAAATCATATACCTTTTACGCCTTGTCCATACTATGGAGAGGCAAGTCCAGTTCACACTACAAAGAGAGAAACTTGGTTAACCTAAATGTAAGAAAGGGATATGTGCTGGAATAATAATTTTTATTTTATACCAGTAAGCTCAAAACAAAATGGCTAAAACTTCTAAAAAGATCTGTTGCTACAATCATATATAGAATCAGTAGCCAGGAAATGTTTTGCCTCCTTACATCATCTTCCTCCATTGAGAAAACAAATGAAGTCAATAAAACATCCAAGCGTAAGACTTTCAAAAAACTCCGTTTTCTTCCTCCAGTTCTTCTCTTCCCCTTTACCATTACTAACTACTCTCTTTTTCCCTTGTATTTTTCTCCTTTTAAAAGTAGATAACTTGTTTATGTACTTATCTTAGCTTTATTTTATCTGTACAAAGAAAAAAAACCAAAACCAAACAATTTTTTTCATGCATTTTGTTATTGAACTTCTTCAATTCACACATTGTAGCTTCACAAGGCCTAAGGTGATCACCATGCAGATTAGTTCAGACTAAATAGTATTGTGTGGTTGTGGATGTGCCCACCCATGAAATAACCTCATCCCTGATCTAGCAGCAAAAATTACTTCCAAATTCTATTTGTCTAAAGGCCTTCCTGCTTTGGCATCTATGCCGACTTGCTTTGGTAGTTTGGGGAACAGCCAAGAGGGAGATCAGTTTGAGTGGGTTTTTTTTAAATCATCTTCCCAAAAGCATCTGTTTCAAACATGCCTGGAAAGAAGCTGTTGGGCTAGATGAACCTCTGGTCTGACCCAGTGTGGCTGTTCTGCATCCTTTGAGGGCAAAGATTCTGTCACATTTAAAGGAATTGCAGCTAAATAGTTCATTCCAAAGAGTGTTGAGATATATGTTTGAATCAAAATACAACACATGTTGTGAAAGACAAGGCATTGGAAAACCTGCTCAAGAACTGATAAATATGTTGTGGATAGACATGTTCAAGAAGCAACAAAAACAAACAGAAAGCAGTTGTAAGCAAGTGGTGGAGATCTGTTAATCCAAAAGTTTCAGATTCAATCCCTGAGAGCAGGTTATTATTTAGTCTTTAACATTCCCTTCCTTCCAGTTTTTTTTTTAAATAAAAACCTACTCTAATAAGCAACACAATTTTGAAAATAAAAACAAAGTTTTAAATATACCTGTATCTTTCAGATTTGTTCGTGCTATTTTAATCTAGTAGCAAAGATTTAGAGAAAAAAATATAATCTGTAAGAAGAGGAAATCATGAAAAAAAAAACTCAAAAGAGAAACAGCTATACTAATTCAACCTTGGAATAAGATGCTTTTTCTTAGCTGTGAGAATAATTAGACATTGAAAGAGCTTATCTGGTAGGTGGTAGACTCAACAGAGACTGGAGCTTTTGAAGATCAAATATTTAAAGAGAAAACTCAATCTAATGTAGGAAAGAAAAAACACTGAGGTCCATAATATAAAAAAAAAACCAACAAAGAGTAGATGACCAGAATAGTCTCTTGTGACCATCTCTACATATAGATAACACTATATATTTCCTCCTCCAGTAACCATACAGGGGACAGTTTCAGACACTTTGGAGGCAGCAGGAAAAAAAGGCTCTCCTTTCTCCTGAGCTTTGGATCATGCTGTCAGACAGGAGCTCTCAGCCTCCATAAACCTCCAGACCGATCTACACTTGCTTCAGGCACCCATGTACAGGGAGCAGAAAAGGCTGCTCACCCAATTTGTGTCACTGGGTGGACATACAACAGAACTTTCATGTGGCACCTTCCTCTCCCAAGAAAACTAGCTGGCTGAAGGCTGGATTGGGCACTGTAGTCTCTAACCGAAGGGTACGTTGTGTTTTGTTTTGGTTTTGTTGTTGTTGTTGTTGTTTTGTTGGGGTTTTTTAAAGCAGACTCCAGCACAATTCTCCCTCTCACACAAACTGCATATGACATTTCACCAACTTCCCTGCTGTTTTGGGAGTCCTGAGCACTGGGAAAAGTCACTTTTGCTCTCTGCCTGCAAGTTTGTTTTGCAGGGACCAAACTGTATCAGGCTAATGAAAGATCCACTGAGCATAGGTTAGGTCATCTGAGGGAAACTGAATAGTTTAAAGCTCAGAAGCAGTCAGGCAAGCCAACAGATAGGTTTTTGTAATTTAAGACCTGAAAAGCCTTTTTAAGCTGCAGGTTTGCTTTTCACTGTAGCTTCCCTACAAAGCACGAGCAGAAAAACAGCAGCAAAGCAAAGTGCTATTCTTATGAATCATTCCACTGTTCTGCTGCATCTCTATTTGTGTTTAATGTATGACATTAAGGGCTTTACAGAGTGTCTAGAATCACAGAGCAAATGACAATAATGTCTTATCAAATAGTCTCCCAAGTATATAAATAACACTTCATACAAGTCTTCCCATAGCATACATTTACATAACTTTTTTTAAAGCCCACAAAAATTTACCTGCCTCACACTGTTCTTCAAAACAATAAAAATCTATTCAAGACTCTTGAATGACTGTGTAAAAGATTAACATGCTGTGAAGCAACTGTTCTCTTGTAGCTACTGGGGACCTAAGGATATTTTTATCCTTTTAGAGCTGTGGATTTTTTTTCTTGTTGCTTGGAGAGGGGCCATTGTCAAGTACAGGTTTTGCTTTCATCACAGATGCGGCCAGCAGTCAACCCACTTTCTTTTCAAACTCTATCCCTCAGCATATGCCCCCAAACAAGCACAGAGTTTGGGAAAGCTTGTGTGGCTATCAGGGAGCACAACTGATGCACCTTTCATTTCAGTAAGGGCTGACTAGATACAGCAAAACACTTGTGTCAGTGGTGACAGAAAGCTCTCTAAAACTGAAGACGGTTATCTTTCTCCAGTTCTAACAAGTGTTAAAAGATAATTCTAATTTAACCATCTTTGACACTGGAACATCTTATTGCCTCGAAGTTCAGGTTTACATCTGCCTCACTTTTTGTAGCTCTTCTAGGCCATATTGCTGCTGGAGGACTGGCCAGTCTTTCCACAGCAAGATGAAGTCCAGTACAAGTCAGATCATGTCACTATTTTGGCCTCAGCAATCTCACACCAGAGTTCTTGGACACTGTCCTTGGCAAGAAGCCCACAAAGAAGTTCCCATAACAAAACATCTAGATATGTGAGGTGGGGAAGAGGGGTGTTGTTTGCCATGTCAGCCAAACTCCCTCCTCTGGGAAGCTGCTGCTCTCTAACCCAAAATTTTAAAGAGCCAGGTGTCAAATAAATTTGATCTCATACCCTCCAAGGACTAGACAACTCTTCACAGTAAAACTATAACATGCTTTTGCCCAACACTTTGTTTTAAGCATCCAATTATCAAACTCAATGATCATCACAAACTTAAAAAAAAAAAACAAACCACAGACCTTGCAGTACTTTGTCCAATTTGACCCCAAGTCCGCATACTCACATAGTAGCCCTACAGATGCAAACCACTCTTTGTCTTCCCTTCAAAGCAACAAGCACCATGGCTGCCCAAGGAATAAAATTTCCCCTAAGCTCTTACTTGAGAGAAGAAGCAGAAAAAACCCCATCAAGTCACCTGGCAGATGTTAGGGATGTGTTCTGCTGCATCAGTAAGTCATGTTTTGCTGCCAGCCATACAGCAAGAGTGGGGCAGCTCCAGCAGATCAGGACCCACTAGTTTGTATTGTGCCTACCTCCACCCCTTCATATCCCTTGGTGGCATGGAGAATATGGGAAAGTTTTAGTCACCTCTAGTCTCCTGCAGTTAAGTTTCAGTTTTTAGGTAAGTGATACCCAGAAGACAGTTACTAATCAGTTTTTACCCAGAATACATGAACTAAGAATAGACTCGCCAGCAATTTGGTTACATCTTCTTCTAACTATCTTTTTTCTAATGAGCCATAGCAGCTAGAACTTGCACACTTACGTAGTTTCCCCAAGAAATATATTCAGCTATTTTACAACTCTCAGCATTGGTCTGTCACTGAAAAATATGGAGTATAAAACAATTCTTGCTGGGTTTTCATTTTTATGTAATATAAACATTCCCACTTTCCTAAACCTGGAGGGTTTTCTATTTAATGAATATGGTCGTTGAAAATTTGGTGCAAGTCAAGCTAAAAAGTTCTCTTTGGCTTCTAATTTAGGTATTCGCTCAGTTGCTTTTCATCACCTCAGAAACTGGCCCAGAGTCTAGATAAAGTTTCAGTTTAATCTTTTTCACTACTGTAACCAGTAATGTGATATTAGTGGTTCATCAGGGGATGGTTTCATTTGGTGCATCTTTCTTCCACCCTCAAAGGGCTCCTACTGAGAATTGTCCCACTTGCTGCTATGAATTGGGTCCTTTCATTATTCCTTTGGTGATTTTTGAATGGCCACAGCCTGGTTCTCTGAATGGTCTTGAACTGGTCAGGAGTTTTCATTCCTCTTTTTGTCACCTTCCTGAAATCACCAGGGCTCTGCCACCACTGCACAGCCTCCTCAGAGTAACTCCCATTAAAACTCTGCAGCTTATTGTGAACTTGGTAAATCAGAAGCATTAGGTCAAAGATTAGAACAGACATAGAATTTCAAACAGTGATGTTAACCTCAAAAGTTAGAGACTGCCCTTTCCAGGCCATCTGAGTCACTTCCAATAGCTGTGACAGCCACATCTCTCTGCCACTTTGCAGGGAAAAGCAGAGAGGCAACACTCTTAACACACAAGTGAGCAGTTTTTACGCCCTCTTCTCTGGCTGATCACTAATCTCCCAGCCAGATGCACCCACTAACATTTGGAGTTTACTGAATATCTATCTGTTAAAGGGAGATGCTGAAAGTCCTGAAAGTAACATGTCAGCCAGAATTTTCACTTCTAACCCTATGGCCTCTTTCAGATACCAGTCTCTGTTAGATGAAGACTTCTGTTTTGCAAGAGTTTGTGAGAATTTCTGACAACCTTCCAAGATCAAGGATTAAAGTAAGCAAATTGGAGTCCTCTTGTACAAGTCATTCAAGCCAGAACATAAGAAATAATTAGTAATTAAGAGTTGCAATACAAGTTTTTCTGCAGTGATCCAAGTTAGCAAGGTTAAGAAGAGAAACAAAATGCACAATCAGCTATTTCCCACTGGACTAAATCACAATAACTCTCTCCAGGTAGTTGTGTAACTCACTCCACATAAGTTGGGTCCAGAAAAAAGCTGCTTTCTCTCATACATATCTAGATTCAAGTGCTTGAGCCAACAGTAGGTGTAGATGTGGCCAAGATATTTTCTAATCACAAATCAAATTTGAATGCTAGTACATATTCTCATTTAACACATGAAGTCGCTCAACACCCTTGCAAATACATTTCCTAGGTTTGCTCTATCTTATAATTAGCACTAGCTGATGAAGAATCTTCAAAAAAGCTTTTTCTATAAATGTTATATCTTACTTCAAATTCAGATCCCACAACTTGTGGTCTACTTATTGGCTTATACAAACAAAATAGAGTAATTAAAGCCTAGGTTAATAGCATTTCATATTTACTCCTATACCAAATTCTTACACTGATTTCTAAAACACATCTACTAAACAGTTCAGACCATTGCATGACTAGGGATTGGATAGTCTTGATTTATCATACAAATAGCCAAGATGTTCAGACACTCAGCAAGTCTGGGCCCAGAGCCTAATATTAATAATCTTTTAGCTTATGCCAAATGAGCCATATCTTCTCTACAAAAATATTTTCCTGTAAACCAGTCACAGGAAATAGCCAACACAGCCAACTAGGGACTCAACATCATCAGATGGGGTATTATTTGCTTGAAAGTTTAACAAAGAGTCTACAAATCCAATGTGAAGGTGTCCAACTGTGTTTGCAGTCATGGGGACTAGTTAATCCTTGGTAAAAGTCCAACTGGAAAAATTTGTAAGGCCTGTGCAATGATGATTGGAATGGGCTGCCCAGGAAAGTGGTGGATTCTCCATCCCTGGAGGTTTTTAAGATGAGACTAGATGTGGCACTTAGTGCCATGGCCTAGTAACCGCAGCAGTAGTGGATCAAGGGTTGGACTTGATGATCTCGGAGGTCCCTTCCAACCCAGCTGATTCTATGATTCTATGATCTAAACTCTACTTCTGACTGGATCTTCATATTCATTGTTTCCATTGGCAAGATCTTCCAAATATCTGCCTGCTGTTGTATTTGCAACACCATCTTCAGTGTGTTTGCTTTGCTCTGGGTGCACAGCCACCAGTCCCTGTACAGTTCCCTCTACTCCTCCACGCTCCCTGTTCCTTGTCCCACTTACTTGCTGCTTAAAGCTAAGATGGGAAAGGTGCATCACCAACCTATTCGCTTAGGAAGTTCCTTAACTATTCTTCTGTGATACAACTCAAGCCTCAATCTTCTCCCCTTCCTCCTTTCTGGCCCTATACCAACCCCTGATTCTTTCTGCTCTCTGCTCTTTTCCACTGCTTATTGCAATTCAGATCTGCTCCTTACTGCTCACATCCCCCCTGCAACCCACTGGATTTTAGCAACTTCATCCCAGCTGAGCATTAGCTAAATATAGTGGGATTGGGGAGGAAATCCAAAAAACAAACCACAAATCAACCTCTATTCTGTAGACAGTCACGACAGGTCCTCAGCCACAAAGATCTCAAGATGCATGTAGTCATGTACACAATGAGTGTGTAGAGAGTGGAAGGGGAGATACAGTGACTATTGCTGCCTGCAGGCAGAATATTCCAAAAATTCAGGATGTGTTCATAAAGTAACAAATATCCTGGGATATATAAATCGATTTTTTCTCCCTCAGGTGTTTAGCAAACCCTGGCAAAAGCAAAACCCTTGCTTTACTTTTGAAGGCCACAAGCTGACAGATTTTAAATCCCTGCATCAAGTCACAAGCACAGAATCATCTTAAAGAGATTGATAGCCCATCAATTAAAAAAACAACAACAACAAACAACCAAATGCCACAAAACTCACACTCTCAAAAAATCCACACACAAACAAAAAACCCTCCCCATACATTTTTCCCTTAGCTTCATCTTCAGCTAACATGGTGCTGTCATTTCTTGAATTAACTGAAGTCATTGCAAGCATAGGAAATCTGGGGAGTAAGATATTAACTTGAAAAATTAAGAACTAGGAAAATGGTAAGTAACCAAGAAAAATATCTTGGAATGAAAAGTGCTATGTAGCTCTCATTGTAAGTGTAGTGTCTGAGTATCATTCCATTTACCATTGCCTTAACAAACAAAGACTTTACTGTACCTAAAACCAAGTGATAAGATATAAAAAGAGAAAGGTTAACACAACATTAATTCTTACTCAGTATTAATTCTTAGTATGTATCCTGCTGGGGAAGACTTTTAAAATAGAAAGTGAACATCTCTGTGATTTTCTCCCGCTGCACTTGTGAACTAGAAAGTAGGATTTATTCTCCTACAAGGGAACACAATTGCCTACATCAATCTCAGGTGCATTAGCAGGGAAAACAAATGCTTTCAAATGGGGAAAAAAACCCCAATGACATAAATATAAATGAATCAGTAAAATTGCATAATCAGATGCATCAATGACCTTTTTTACAATTATAGACAGTGCCCTGGAGGGCAGTCACATCAAAGTAAATAATTTTTTTTAATGTCATATGGGTTATATATTGCTAGTTGGAGTGAGAACGGCAGTCTAAGATGAAAGTCAATACAGAATTTAAGCTTTTTAAGCTGCTCTTTCATGTCTACTTGAGCTGTATATAATCAGGGACATCCATCTTAGAAAAACATTCTTCCAACACATTGAGATTACTGCTGCCTGGAAATTTTTTCAATCCCATTTCACTTATAGCTTCTGACAATGTTAGTGACAGCCATGTCACAAAGCATTAGGTAAAATTGTGAGAATTAATTACATGCTATTTGTTTAACTTCTCTTGTCATCCATCTCTGCTTCTTCTATTTGAAAATTCATACGCTTACCTAAATCATCTTCCCCTCACTAGCACTGTGTGTTACCCAGTCCCACTTTTGCATTGAGCACCTATGTCTTTTTCTTCAAGAAAGGAACAAATGGAAAATGCTTAAAGTGTTTATGCTCCATTAAAACTTAATTCTGCTTTTAATCCCAGACCAGAGTGTTGATAGATTCATTCATATTAAATAGAACTTGAGTCTCTGTGGTCCCTTTCTCTCTAATGAAGCTAGAACAGAAAGAGGATGCTACTCATTGTGAGCAGGAATATAATTTTCTGGTCTCACTATTTAATTCTGTTTATTATAAGTGCTCAAAACTGTATGTTATCCTATAGCTCCCTTTTTAACTTCCATTAACTACACTGTCACAGTTCACAGAACAGAACTGGAGCAATTGCTATGAGGGACACAGTTATTTAAGAGGGAAGAGGTAGATGAGAAATGCTATGCTCCCCAATTGTTAGAACATAGCTGTTTGGCTCAAATATTCCTTTTACCATGCCAGGCTATCTCTAGGACACATACAGGTCCAACACTTACCTCAAGACAAGCTATAACACTAGCATACTTGGAAATATCTGTTAGTTTGATTTGCTACTAATAAGGTTCCTGAAAACAAACTGCAAGCAGAACATCATTGAAATATTGTCAGTTTACCAGGTACATGTAAAAAAAAATAACAACTATAAAACCCAAAAAACCAACAAAACAAACAAAACCACCCAAGCACATACCAGGACACCTTAACTCTGCTAAGTGTTTCTATTTATCAAAGCAATCCAATCCCAATGAGACTAAAATAGAAACAAACATTCAGCCAAATCAGACTGTTTTTCAGAATTAAAAGTAACATTTAATACCTTTATGCACCAAGTTTTCTTTCTAATCATTGCAATTCTTTGAAGATATAATATAACTTTGCAGAAAGCCTTGTTCTCTAAATCCCTGCAATGCCAAATCCTTCCCTTCACATTTGGGAGGGGTAAGGGAGGGGAGTCACCAGGGAAAGAATATTTTCCCTGTTATATCACAGCTGTACTCAAAGTGAACCCACATTTGACAACGCTCACTTTCTCGGCTCAGCCCCTGGGGTTTTTCCTCTGGGGTCACTGCTGTCTCTTGAGCAGGCAGTGGCACGGTCAGCTGCCAGAGGCACCACCAGGCAAGCACTGTCCTCTTCTCACAGTTTGATGCTATCCTCATATAAAAGAAGTTGTTTCCCATGTTAACAACACTACACTGACAATGAAGATAGCTTCTTGCCCGCCAGTCAGGCAGCTGCTCCCACTCCCATGGAGCTGCACATTGGCAGAGCCTGCCTGTCTCCACTGACCTCAGTGCCACTGTGTCTGCCACGGCTCACTCCACAATGGACAGTGCTGCCCATCTTCTGCAAAGGTCTTTTGGCTTTCTGCATCCCTCGGGACAGGGGGATAATGTGTGTTTATTTTGGCATCTTTGTCACCCCTGCACTTGCACCAGCCCGCTGGCAGATCCCCAACCATATTTCCTTCAGCCCAAGAGGAGTACGCGACAGGGCAGAAAAGGCAGTGTATTCTGCTGACGGACGAAAGGGTTTTGGGGTGACCAGACTTTGACTGCCACACAGCTTTTCTTATAGTAAGGCTTTTCTAGGAACACACTTTTGCTTTCCAGCAAAACTGCTCAGTCTAGCAGAGGTCTGATTAAGCCAGCAACCCTTGTGATTGTGTCAGCTTCTGCTATGCTGCCCCGTGGTATCAAATTTACTGGGCAGGATTTGACTATGCTTTGCTGCCCGGGAGACATGTGTGAGAAGTAGGCACTCCAGCTGCCCCAAGAGGGTAAACCCTGCTGGCAGTATGGAGCTTTACAGCTTCTCTGAAATATTTAGTAAAGAAAATGTTCACCTGAACACAGAGACACAAAGTGCTCCTTTCCCTCTGGACAGGAGGCAGCAAAAGCAAGGGGAATGGTAAGTGGAAATAAAAAGAAAACCAATTATTAACTGTGTTTTTTCCAATGGAAATGTACCTGCATTTCAGCCCCATCACTCCTGCTTATTCTTTAGCTTGTAAGCTTACAACTGCCCTGATCTGATGCAAGTAGAAGCAGCAGTGTACATGGATGCAGAAAAGAGCCGGTAGGTCCAGGCAGTGGTCCTTTGGAAGCAAACAGAAGGAAATGCTAATAGTATAAGATATGAACAAGTCCAAGTGCCTCTGTAAACAGACACCTTAGGCATGCCTAGAAGGGCATTAAGAGACACAATCCTCACCACTACAACATTTAGATCACATAAGCTCACTGACTACTGTGGCAACATCCTCAAAATTGTTTTCTTCTCCACATAAGTAAAGAATGGTGGTTGAGCCAGTAACTATTTATTGCCCTATGCCAACCTTGAAAAGAGAGGAAAAGGTCAGTAAGGTGTGTTCAGCAGTATGGTAATGTGCAGAAGGAAAATCATCTGCACTGCCATAGGCTGTGGAGAACACCACCCTTGACTCCTGGGTTAGATGTAACAGATGAAACAAGCATAGAAGCATCTGAAGTGACTCAGAAACCCATTAAAAAAAAGTCACACAACACTAGCCAGTAGAAGCAATGAATTGCCTCGTTTGGGTCAGGGTAATTTAAGTAATAATTATTTTTTGAGCAAAGCACGCCAAGTGATAAGTGCAAGACGTCGCAACAAACTGAACTTGTTCAGCAGCACTAAGACTTCCCTCTTGTAGAGGGAAGAGAGAAGGAAGCCTCCTTCTCTAATAAAGACAAACTGGAAATCTTTATTATAGTCAGATCAAAATACTACCTTTTTGAAAACATTTTACAAGCTTTCCGTAAACGCATTTTCTTTTGACTTCATCTATCTTCATAAAAGCTTTCCTCCCCTTTAATCTCTCCAGATGAAACCTCCACTTCCGGTTTCGGCAAACACCTGCACACTAAGCAGCTCCCTACCTTTAATTAGCTGTCAGCAGCAGCTGTCGGGACAAGGAAAATGGAAATTGGAGCATTTATCAAGTTGCAGCCAGCAATGCAACCTGCTGGCCAGTTTGCAGTCAAAGCCCCACACCTTTTCTGCCTTCCCTCACTAGGCTGTTGGAGAGATACTTAGACAAGCACCTTGACGCTTCCTTTGAGAAGCACAAAGTTGATCACAGCATATGCATACTCTGAATTATATGGCATTAACATTTTTTTTAGAAAAACAGAGGTACTCCGTCACTTACATCCTTAGTGAGAAAGGGGGGAAAAAAGGTAGTGTTCCTCCTCTCAAAGGATCATGCTGTGAATTATATCACACTACATTTCAGCAGCTTAAGCACTAATCCAGAAGGGTGTACAGAGAGGTGAGAGGCTGCAACTGCATACAGCAAAGCTGTAGGGATTACAGCATAACATATATTTTGCTTTTGGTAATCTTAGTTATTGAACCTTATATCTAAACACAAACTCAACAGACAATCCACAGACAAATCCCCAGTGTGATATTTAAAGGCAGTTGGTGTAAATAATGCATAAGAATAACAGATGGAGCCTCTAGCCAGCACAGGCTGATTCAAGTTACACATTCTCAGACTCCGCTCTTAACATATAGAATCCAATCGTAGTTTCTACACTGAAATATTTGTGACACTTCACTGCCACCAAGAGCTTCAAGGACCATATTGTGCCATTTATTTTTTGAAACAGGCATTCTCCCTACTTCAGCAGAGAAGACACTGACAGACAATAAAGAGCTAAGGCTAATTTGGTTGGAGTCATTCTTTTTCTTTGCCACTGGGAGTGTTCCCTCTCCCAGCTTATCATAACATTCCATTACACAGTGAAGCAAGTGTTTCACTTCTAGGGCTTCCACTGCTTCTGTTTAATATCAGCAACTCTTATTTCTGATGCAGAGCTTGTTGTGATTAAAGCCGGTTAGAACTTCAAGAAAGAGGAAGCAAGAACATACTATGTTATTTGTACAGGAGCAAAAATATCATTAGCAGGAATCAATTGTAGCAATATAAGTCAGAACACAGGGGAGGGTATGCACTACAGTATATCAAGATGTTTGGTAGCAAGTGCTACCTGATGTCAATAGGTACTTTATGAAAAGGATGCACATACCTTTATGATTTGCAGTATGAAGAACATCCTAAATGCACATCCAACAGGTCTTGCGAGGCAGTGCAATATCTCACCTGTCACCATAGCAGGCTGCAGCATCAAAAAGTTACACTCTCACTTTCCTACCCATTGCTCAGGCATGTCTTTTTCTCCTCATTCACCTACGTGAGATGAGGGAACAGAAGTTGCCCCAGTAATTCGGTTAGTCTGGTCTGGTCTGGTCCATCACCCTGCTGCTGATATTATCTCCAAATCATTACATAGACACCTGGAAAAGCAAACAGGTGACAAAACACTAAAGCTCCCTAAAAACCAAATCTTTCACAGCTGCTGCTTTTGAGTTTTACCTTCCAAAGAGCAAGTATTCTGTGTTTGTTTAGGCACTGAGAGGAAAAACTTGGAGAAAGTGTCAGTTCTCAGTTCTGATGTTACCTGGGTTCTTTTCAATATGTAACAAAATCCATCACAAAACCAAACCCACAATGCAGCCCTTCTCTGCCTTTCTAATCCTCTATTTGAATATGTGACCATTCATATATCAAATAGATATTTCATTGAAAAACATTTTACTCTTTGGAATTTTAACATTTGTTTCTGTATTGCCAGTAACGTAGAAACACTAAAATAAAAATTCTCTTGTGTGTGTCACTGTTTCCTGTGAGGATTCCCATCATACTTTGGAAACCTTATGGACCAGGACACAATAAATTACTTTACTGTATACCGTAATTCCACATTTCTAGAACAGGTAGCAAACATTTAGACGACAACTTCTGTCTACGATTTTTTCATATTGGATTATTGCATAATAATTCTATCTGAGAATTTCCTGCTTGTGTGAGTTGATGTAAACCTGATTTCTGCAGTCTAGGGTTTGGAGTAATTCAGATGAATTCATATTTCTAATGTTTTACAAACACGGCAAGAGGAAACAACTTCAAATGTTACTCAATTAACCACCAATCAAGTAGTCATTAGTCATGTAAGTGATAACAGTAACAAGTCACAAAGTACATGAAATAACATCCTCACCATTTGTAAATGTTAGAACAGTGCCTGAGGGCTTCTAATAGGAAGTCACTGTTCCAGTAACACACAAAGAAGTTGGCCATTATCCTTGGGAGGCTTTTGGGTTCTGAATGCATGAGAACAGCAGAGGAAGCAGGTAAAAATAGTAAGATAGAAGCAAAACAAATAGAGTTATGACACTCAAGCATCGGATTTTTAAAAAAAATTTAAGTTTTGGTCCAGGACTTACTTAGAAAAGGAGCATTAAAAAGAGATAAAGCCCAATGAAAGGTAAGAAAATAAGGGGAGTAACCAGAAGAAGGGAGTCAGCCCAGGTCACAGGAAGGGAGAAGTGCCTCTCAAAAATCCAACTAACCCCACAGGGCAGAACAGCCCCCATAGCCGCAGATCCTCTGAGCCCACTACCATAGTACCTTTGCCTGGCAATCTCTTCTTCTCAGTTCTCAGGTCATAGCTTTTCCTTAGAGTTCTCCTAAACTTTGAGAACCAGCAGAGTTGAGATAGAAACAATAACTACCAAATCTCTCAAAAGAGGCACATCATCACCCCCTCCAGCTGTGGGTGGTCGGAAGATTAATGATCCCAGGTGAAGCTTGTTGCCTTACCAAAGGTATCTGAAGTAGGTCTGCACACCTGCTTTCTTATATTTCACAGGTGGGTATAGAGCTCATCGTGCTCATTAAGGAGAATATTCTGAATAATTCAGTATAAACTTATAGAAATGTTGCAATGTTAAAGTCAAGTGATTAATCTATGCTTAATTAATATAAACCCATAGAACATCCTTGTGATGCTCCTTATCTTTTTCTTCTTTGCTCTCCTGGGTCATAAACTGATGGAGTGTATCGGGGGTTACTAGATGGTACAAAAGGGGTGAACAAGAGTAGGCGTGTATGTGCACTGAGAGATGGATAGCACAGTAATGGCAGTAATATCTAGATTGCAATGCTGAAAACACTGTGGGGAAAAGAAGTGAGAGCCCTGAGCTCTGAAGTGTGATTGCCTTACTTTCTGTCTAGGAGCAGAAAGCAATTTGGTGAGATTTTCTGCTCTAACAAAAAAAAGGTTGTGCAACAAAGTTCTGGCTGCAGCATACCCAGATGTTTATCTTACAGGTAAAGTGGAGTTAAAATCTCTCAGGTTGGGTACCACCAAGATGTAAAGTATCATGACATCTTCAGGTTGCCTTAGTACCTGGGGACCACACTTGTGTGGTGTGCCCACACCTGTGCTTTAACTGGAATACCTCTGTATGCTGCTTTAGGACCTCAGATGGTTTCTCCCAGAGTGGTTGGGAGAGTCTGGGAAGGAAAGCAGGTTGGGTGGTACTGCACACCACTGCATCCTCAACTGGAAAAGCAACAGCAGAAGCATGAGAGATGAAAACAGAGTCAGAGCTGGGACAAAAAGCACATGAAGTAGCACAGCTGACAGCTCAGGCAGGTCTATGTGTCTGATAAGCAGGTGCAATGTAATGTGCATTATATGAGAGAAAAATAAAGCTTCATGTGACCATCACACTCCTAAGGAAACTCTAATCGTCACATAAACCACTCAGGTTTTCCTTCGACTGAAATTACAACTTTGGAATGAGCTTACTTGTTGATAATGGGCTGCACCTTCAGCCACTGTAAATCTGCATGACTCTGCAAATGCCCAACCAGTTGTGCTGATTTAAACCAGCTAAGTACCTGGCCCTGACCACTGACCAAAGAGGTATCCTCTGCCTGCTGGATTTATGGGCGTGCTGTGTTAGCATGGACAGGCTCATTCTTATAATTCACACCTTTGTGTGGTCCTGATGTTTTGAACCTGGAGCCAGCTCATCCGTGCCTGTGCTGTACAGCTGGTGTGCTTAGCCCAGATCAGAGTGCCCTGCTTGTCCATGTGCCATGTGGAGAGGCAGGGATGCTGCATCCTGATGTCCCACTGGGAGTCAGCTGAGACACGTGCTCAGTCTTGGGGCTCCCTGGCTCCCTCTGTGACCCTGCTCTCCCCAGGTGGAGGAGCACCCCTGTCCAGCCCTGGTTTCACCAGTGCTGCAGTGGGAGGTAGAGAGCACACAGGGCTGCTGTGCAGTACTCCATGATACTGCATCTTGGTCTGGCCATTAGTAAGTATAAGAGAAGGTGTAACACTCCAGCACTGGAGCTGTGGGCTCACAGTTTTACTCTAATATATGTATATATAGGGTTTGATAGCATTAAGAGAATAAGCCATGGACTTGTTCCCAAGAGGTATCTTTATTATTTTAGGGAAGAAAATAAGGAATCTTGGCAAAGGTTCAAAAAAGGCACTACACAAGATAGACAAAATGTTCCACCACAATACTGATTCAGTATGTACTAATCCACAACACTTAAGTAAAAATCCAATCCCTCCAGCTCCAAGCCACCCAAAACATCAAGAAAGGAGCAAAGAAAGAGAAGCAGAGGGAGTAAGAAGAGAGAAGGAGAAACAGGGAGAGACAGATCAAATAACTACCGCTGAAACTTTCTAGAGATCAGCTCTCACACGTCCAGGTGGCAGGGCCATGACACGAGGCAAACACATGCCTTTGGTTTTATCTGCCCTGGTCTCTGTGGCCAACCCCTTCAGGTGGGGCCTCTGACCCACCAGCCACTCTGGGGTTCCATGCCAGGGTGAGGGGCAGTGTTCTCGCTGTCCCTGCCATTCTGACCCTGGCTTAGGGGCTCCAGGAAGTGTGGTGTCTCATAGTTTTCCTGAGCCGTCTGTGACTGACAGCTACTCCAGAGCTTCCCTGTGTGGGCTCCAGGGACCTGCCATGAGGGATACACCACTACCCCACCTCTGTGAGGTTCGACCCATCCCTTCCCCCTCCACACACACACACACACTCCCCAGAAGGTGGTTCTGACCAAATAATTACTGATCTGGTGTCTAACAGAAGGCATTAGATGTCACCTGAAAAATTACAGTTTCTCTGGCTACTTTTGTCTCAGGGTTCGCGGCATAAAGCCCATTTGGAGCTGTGTTCCCAACAACGCCTATTTACGTAATTAAGAGTGGCTTCTGCTCTAACCCCCAACCTGGGCTTTTTCTCATGGCATAAGGAGGTCGAAAAGCGCACATTGCTTTTGAAATCTATCTCTGAACATTTCTTCTAGCAGCAACCACAGATCTCATCTCATAAACAGCCACATTTTTCAATACAAGTAAAACATTTGTTGGTTCTAATCTAATTATTTATAGAAATGTCCTTCTCCTGTGATCCACAATCTTTTCAAACCTCAGTGGTTTCTTGCTGTGAGAAATGATTCACTCTGGGCTGAGTGTATCATGGTAGCTGCATATTTGTTCATTGTGGTGCAATTTTTGATCCAGAAAACTGAGTTTTATGGTTTATAATGGTTCCTGGGGAACGGCTCTCTTGAGGAGCTCTGCCAATGGGGTAATCCAGTCTCCAAATGTTCAAGATCCTCCTGAAATTAACTGGAAGTGCATGCAGAGGTATGAGTAAATGTCCTTGCACATATTCTATCAAATATTTATAGCATCTATTTTCTCCTAATTGACAGATTTTGCAACAAATGTTTTAAGGCATTTACACTCATGGAAGATTAGCTTTTTGAATCTACAGAGTTAATTCTAGTGATTGGATGGACCCACACAGGTTTAAATTGACAGTCAAAATGAGAACTGGAAAGCTCAAATGTCTGAGATGAACTTACACTTGAAACCACACCATTCAGTTGCATACGAAAGTGAGAAAACCGTTCACTGACCATAAGGTGTACGTGTCAACCATTATGGGGGCACTCTGGCAGAGCACTCTGAAGGGCTTATTGAGATCTACTCTTAAAAAAAAAAGGAAAGGCCTAAAAAACCAGAAGATAACACGACCATGAGGCAAAGTTCAATTAAAGCATCCCCCATGTGTTACAGAGCACAATATTAGGAAAATTAATCAAGTTATGGCCCTGACCGAGGAACCAGAGGTGCAAAAGTGCAAGCTGTGCGAGGGTGTAAGGGGAAAGAGTGGTCCTGAAGCTGGTCGTGATAAACCTTACTGACACCGGGTTGCTGGTTTCACATGAGAAATATGATTAAGAGATAACCTGATACTTCTTG
Organism: Lepidothrix coronata; assembly: GCF_001604755.1. Taxonomy (NCBI): domain Eukaryota; kingdom Metazoa; phylum Chordata; class Aves; order Passeriformes; family Pipridae; genus Lepidothrix; species Lepidothrix coronata. Next base: position 11,412,100 of record NW_016690186.1, read on the forward strand.
TGTGTCGTTAAAGCAAGTATTAATTGATGTTATACCCTGGAGGACTAATACTAGGTACTGGAACATTCCTCGTATCCAGTGTATGGGGAGGGGTCCTTTATGTATAAGTTAATATTGGGTAGGTTTTAATCCAAGGTAATGAATTTATTCCTAGAACGTTACATGTTTATTCCTTGATGTGGGAATGTGCCTGGGTCTGTTATTGTCTTGGTTGGCAGCTTATGGGGTAAAGCATAAAAATTAATGTAGATCATGCATACAAGTTAGGTATAATATTCCTACATGGATAGTGTGTATAATATGGCAATTGAAAGTAATACATATTATAAAATATGGATTACTGGGGGGGGGGGGCAGGGGGTTTGTGTGAATGTCTACTAAGCCTTCTTGATCCTTGAAACCAGACACAAACAGGGGCTATAGTCCTTCCAAGGCAGAGGGTAAGAGCAAAGAAAAGAAGTTCTTGGGAAGGAAATTGACCCTAATTTTGGTGATTTTAGAGAGCTTCATTCATATCTGGTTTACCACAGGACCACACCAGTGTGCAAACAGTCAGAAATTTCCTTGAAATTTTTTATAGTATGATTTTAATAGTACTATTCAAGGTAAAAGTTTGTAACCAGTATTTTTTTCCCTTTGAAGATACATTTTTACCCTGGAGTGGAGAAAGAGGTATGTTGTTTCACCATTGAGAAAGATCCCATCCAATTATTTCAAAGGATGGAATTATTTGTTTTAAGAAATCACTTGGGCAATCCATATTAGCGTGTTAACCATGATTTAGCAAGTTTTCCTTGGCAGCCTAATGTTGATGTTGATTTCTCTGGTTAAGTTTTGTTAAGAACTACTGTAGCATGGTAAATGGAAGACAGATCGTTGCCGGAAGGGTTTGCTTTGTCAGGTGTCATCCTAATTGGTGACGACTGCAGCTGCATGGGGAGGGTTAGATGCATGGGGCTTTCCCATGCGACTGAGCTGGGTTATGTGACCCCACCGCCCTGCAAACTGCAAAAAGGAGCATTGTAAGCCAGTTGTGTTTCAATCAATAATTGGACTCATTAGCGTTGCATGGTGACTAGGCCTCGTGCTTACCTCAGTAGCTGTGGAGTACTGAATTTGTGTCGTTTCTGATTTCTCCCTTCCACATCACAGCTGCTTAGTGTAGATGGTTTTCACAGGCAATTAAAGGACCTAAGACGGGAACAGGAGTGAGAGGGAAGACACTGTGTGTTAATTAGATTTTTTTTTCAAATTATTAACCCAGTCATGCAAAGGCAATATCCGAGATTTGTTGTTGTTTTTCCTATTTTCACCACTCCAATATCTGAAGCATTTTTACATTGAATTGACTTAAAACCTATGACAGACATGTAAAGTTTCAAAAATGAAAGATTTTGTTCTTTAAGGGTTTTGGGGCGGAAAAAAGGACCTACTTCTCAACTGTATCTAAAATATCTACACCAAAATAATACAAACATTGTTTTCTAGAATGAAGAAATGAACATATATATAAATATAAAAACTATTATCACAATGAATAAAACAATTTTAGTATTACTACCCCAATAATCATTTGGTAAAACATACAATTTTTTAGAAATAATGTGAACAGAAAAATTGTCCCAGATGGGTTGTTAATCATTACCCTAACACCTTTTTATAAATTTCATGAGGAATAATAATAATAATAATAATAATAATAACAATAATAATAATAACAACTTCTTTCTTAAATGAAATTAGATTTGAGCTATCAAGCCGTGTGGGTGTCTACTGCATTTCCCCTCTCCTTCTTCCACAGCCTTTGGATGCTGCTGAACAGCTTCAAGGAAGCAGCTAGCAGAGGTGCATGTCTGACGCTTTGAAAACTAGAGCAAGATGTCTGACAGAAGAGAAATCTTGTCAATGTACTCACTGGAAAAGCCCATGGAAAAAAAACATATCAGAAAAAAGTGCAGAAAAAAAGATTTCAACATTTCTACATAGAGCAGGGTACGCTATGCCCATTCTGCTGGGCTCTGTACTCCAGAGCTGAGCCACTCTGTTCTCTGGGTGAACTCAGGGATATTAAGGGTATAGGAAACAGTCATGAAAAAAATACTGAAATGTGTCTAAATGGGATTAAAAAAAAAAAAGAAGAAAGAAAAAAAGAAAGAAAAAGGACTACATTTGTGTTGATCTTTATTTCCCTAATTTAGTCTCCTAGATGAGTCTTTGGTGGCTAAATCTTGTTCCCTATCCAATCTTTCAAGGTTTGCTGGGGCACTGACTGTTTGAACATGCTAGAAATCTTGATTTGGACGCATGTGATCTTCTTTCACACATGTACAGGCTTTATCTCAATGGTATAACATCTGTCTTTTGTCCAGGTACCGTGCTGATGCACTTCTTCCATGTTATGCCTTCTAAGTCTTACCTCCATCATTTGGAAAGCCATTAATTCTCACCATGTCCACGGACGTGTGACTTCTGCCCTGGCAGTAAGGCTCTTTCATCAGTAGAAAGGGGACAGCTTTGTGATAGCAGTCAGATCGAGCAGAGAGGCTGGAGAATTAGCAGTCAGAATTAGTGGGTTTGCCAGCAGCTACTTAGATTAGATTAGAAAAGGTGTTAGGAGTGATTAGCTGGGGATGGGCTTGGAGATAGTGATAGGAGTCAGTGGGGACATTAGAGGGCACCCAGGGACGACACTTTCTGGACAGCAGCATTTCCCAGTCTCAGGGGAAAGGTTGTGTCAGGTATCCCTCAGTGACTGGGAGGAGGAGGCGATGGACACAGCACAAAGTGATCTGTCTGAACTGTCACAAACTGTAAATTGCCCCTGGTAATCAGCTGGTCTGATGCCTTCAGGATCCTGGGGAAATTCACAGCAATGTTGTGAATACTTGGCAATGTTGAGCACTTCCCTGGTGGACCTGGGTTCCTCGGGCCTGACCATGAGCTGATTTTACAAAACAGGTAGCTTTCAGGACAATGTAGTTTCTGACAGGACTTACGTAAACAAGAGATCCTTACCTCCCACAGTGGCACTGCCTTCTTCAAGCAACAGCTGGTCTTCACTATGAACATTGCCCGACATGTGACACAGTGGCATGTTCATCCTCTCCTTTAGCCCCTACTCTGTGTTTCTGGGGTCTTCCCATGCTGCCATGCTCTGGTTGCAATTCTGCAGCATCTCAATCTTCATCTGGAAACAACTATCTTTTTCTTTCCTCTGCTGCTCTTCCATTTCTTACCTGGAGTTGATGGAAATGAGCTTGGAGGGAACACATCTGGCTTTTTTTTTCCTTCGGCCTTGTAGATAGATGACTGCTGAAAAATGTTCTCCATTTTTTATTTCTTTCCACAAAGTAATATGCTCCTACTTCTTGCCTCTGGATCCTTCCTCCCCATCTTCCCCTCCTGAGCACTTCTCAACACCCCCAGTGATTACGGTTACCAGATCCACCACAGGGTGAGACAGGAGCCTTGTGAGTTTGCAGTTTTCCCTGCTGGCATCTGCAGGGATTCAGGGGGCTTAATCCCTACTCTGCATAACACACTCATGTCTCAAAATCCACCTTTCCTCTAGTAATATTGAGGAGCATCAGCAAAGGTGACTGTGTGGGCAAGGTGGTCCTCAAATCTAGAGGCCAAGAACAGCCACGACAGGAGGAGTATGATAGGTGGGTAAAGGACATTCTGCATGGAGGAGAAACCCCTACATCTGTAGGTGGCATGATCTGAAAAAATAGCCATAGGAAAGAGGGCCCAATAGACTGGGAAGTAAAATGCTTTTACAAATTTAGAGAATGAAAATAGAGAGAGTAATTTTTAAGTCTTGGCTCTACCCTGAGCATATAATGAGTATAAATTCCAAGTGGACAAAGATGATAATGGCAAAAATAAAGGACGTGCCATAAACTGCATTTGCTCTTTTAAAAAATGCAGACGCTGCAGTGAGCATCCACAGGGCTGTGAGTCACTTTGTTCAAACCCAAAAACCACCACCAGCAAAAAACCACACCCCAAAACAACAACAAAAAAAAATCAAAACCCAAACAAAATAAACTTATAGCTATACAAAATAAAGAACTTTTTGCCACGTGGTAGGTAGTCTGCTTACTCCAGAACAATCACAGCGCTAACAAGGATAGCAGCTAGGGTGGGAGTGTTTGGAACAGTGAAGGTAAAATCTTCAAAGTAACAGAATAACAAAGCTTGAACACAAAGTATCTTTTGTTGATGAGCTGCTCGTGTTTGTTAGACCTTTGTTTTACCAGTATAAATAAATATTTCTAATTTCATTGACATCTGCCGGCGTTGATTTGACTCTCTTCACAACTCATGCTCGTTTGTCACAGCTGCTGCTGGCAGTGCCGTGCCCGCCCTAAGCGGCTGCATCCCGCTTATCCTCAGGGAGCAGCTCCCGGCCGGGGAGCGGCGCTGCCTCCGCGCAGGGTCGCGGAGACACCGCGGCTGCGGTGGCGGCGGAGCGGCGCCAGGTGGTGCTATCGCACCGCCGGCCGCCTCCGCATCTCCCGGGCACCGGCACGGCGCCGCCCGGCACCCACCTGGCACCGACTTGGCACCGGCCTGGCAGCCTCGGCACCCACCTGGCATCTCTCTGGCACCACCCGGTATCGCTCTGGCACCGGCCGCATTGCCCGGCTTTGCCGGCATCGCCCAGCATCGCACTGCAATGTCCAGTAGCACCTGGCAGCACGTGGCACTACTGGGCATCACCCTGGCATCAACCCATCAGCACCTGGCACTGTTAGTTATTGTTCTGGCACCGACCTGGCAACACCTAGCACTGCCCTAGAACCTCTCTGGCGCCACCCACATCACTTGGCTTGACGTTGTTGCTTGATGTTGTTGCACTGCTTGACAGCTCCTGGCAGTGCCTTACATGGCTTGGGCACCACCCCAGCACTGCCCCACATCACTGCAGCATTGCCCAGCATTGCCCAGCATCACCTGGCACCAAGCCTGCACTGCCCTGGCATCACCTGGCACCAAGCCTGCACTGCCCTGGCATCACCTGACATCAGCCCATCAGCAGCTGGACACTGCCCCAGCACTCCCCCAGCACTGCCCAGCATTGCCCTGCCATTGCTTTGGTATCACTCTGGCCTTGCTCCAGCACTGACCAACAGCAAGAGACTCAGCAAGACCTGTTCATTTTCCTTTGTACAATTATTATAAACACAATTTACTCAATACATACATTGCTTTCAATTTTTAATCCAATGAATTATTCAGGATGAGTACTTTATTAGGCTATTTTTCTTTCCTCCTTCCCCCTTTGGCCGGATCTCCCATATTTATAACCACAGGGATGTGGCACAATCGTTTCTGCAGGAGAAATACTTGTCTGGGGACTGGTTCTGGATTTATGCTGTGTGGGCAGGTTTTCAAGTGAAGTCAAATTTTTCTTTTTCCAGGAGTAGAGGTGGGGTACATGAAACAAAAGTTTCATGTTGGAAAGTTGAAACGCAGTTGATCACTCAGTGTATTTAAAGCAAATCATTGGACTGTGGTGCCTTATGTGACTTCTCAGTGCATCCACAAAAATCATAAAATCATTTAGGTTATAAAAGACCTTTAAGATTATCAGTTCCAGCTGTTCAGCCCAGCGCTGCCAAGTCCACCACTAAATCAAGTGCCACATCTACATGTCCTTTAAATACCTCTAGGGACGGTGACTCTACCAGTTCCTTGGACAGTCTGTTACAATGCTTGACAACCTTTTTCATGAAGAATTTTTTCTTAATATCCAATCTAAACCCCCCCTTAGTGCAACTGGAGGTCATTTTCTCTCATCCTGACACTTGTTACCTGGGAGAAGAGACCGACACCGTCCTGCCCTCGCTACAACCTCCTTTCAGGTAGTTGTAGAGAGTGATAAGCCTCCTTTTCTCCAGGCTAAACAACTCCAGCTCCCTCAGCTGCTCCTCATAAGACTCGTGTTCCAGGCCCTTTACCAGCTCTGTTGCCTTCTCTGGACGTGCTCCAGAACCTCAATCTGTGAATATCAATGAAGTGTGGAAAATAACTACTTTCGCCCTGAGCAAGTGTTTCTCGCTTTTCTAGTACAGACTCCAAAGTGGCTATAAAAGAGCTGTTTCCGAATGAGGGAAAAACCCACCAGATCAGGAAACAGTTGGGTGGAATACTTCTGTTCTGTCAGCACTGCCTGCAGAAGCTGGGGCATGCAGGTGGGTGACAGGAGACACATCAGCAAACTCAGTGGGCTTCAGCTCTGTGCATTTCGTCTGTCCTTCCTACACCTTGAGAGGCACTTCAAGAGAAACAAAAAAGAATAAAACAAACAAAAAAAGAATCGGGAATTAAAATGTATACAACTGTTGATAAATTTTGACAGATTCTCTGTCAATTGGTTTTCTGTGCAAGTTAGATATGCTTTTTCAACAGCTTTATGAAATGCAATTGCTTAAAGCCACTTGGCCACTATTCTTTCCCTTAAGAGAAAGATTTCTGGAATGCTTCTCAGGATCACTGCAGAAATCATTCTTCAGCAAAGGATTATGAGGATTTCCATGCCATAACAGCCACAGAGGAAATGTCATCCTGCAACCTCTTGTTCATACAAAGATGATTTCCAGAAGGTCCCTTCCAACTTCAGCTATTCTGTGATTTTGTGAAACAGCTTCTACTCTCCTAACTGGCTATCCACCTTTCCATTGCCTTGTTTCACTGCTTCTGGGAGGTGTCGCTCATTCTCAGTGCCCGTAAGAATTCATGGGACCTGAATTATTCGGCGCTGCCCTTTCCTAGACTGAGTCCAAAAAGTCTAGAGCTAAGCAAGTTTTGGAGATCAACTTCCCAGAAATGGTGTTGAAAACACCAGTCCTTTCAACAGCTCTCAAACAGCCACAGCAGAGATTCTTCTCAGCTGGGCTGCCCAAAAATACCTGCAGAGGACAACTGATGTGCCTGTATCCAGCCTGAAGAGACTCACTGCAGGGGCTACACCCTGACACCTCACAGAGGAAAGACAAAGCAAAGCAAAAAGGTCCAAACACCACAACTGAGTTTCAAAAGAAAGTGAGTGGCTTGCTACCTTGCTACAGAGAGATAA
>NW_016690186.1:11419213-11454601 GCF_001604755.1 Lepidothrix coronata
GACTGAGCTGGAAACAGAAGTCTTCTCAGTCCCATGCAAAGTAGACACTGGTCTGGGTATTCAAGAACCTAGAAACATATCTTTTTTCTTGGAGATGTTGTAGAACATTAGTGTCTCAAAAAAAACCCAACCAAACACCTCAACTGGAGCCTGTCCATGCTTAGACTGTAGAGGCTGTAGAGCCCCCAGAAAAGTCTACATATCCATTGTAACTCTTGACAACTACTGCAGTCTAAATCCTGACACTTTTACTCGTAGGTATTTTTGCTACTTAGCAGGCTTTACCATTTTCCTCCTTTTTTTTTTTAATTTAATATTAATATGAACATAAGGCAAGATTTCAAAACTGTTGACTGATTCTGAGTGTTTGATTTGCCATCTCTCCAAGGCCCTCATCTTCCAAGTGATTCTCAGACCACATTAAAATGTCACGAGTTAGACAAAATACAGGTTCTCGAAGTGCCAGTGATAAATGGCATGACTAAAAGAGTCATAAGTGAGATGAAGAAATTTTATTACCAGAAAACATCATTACAGGGTTCCACTAAAAGCCATGTTCAAATTAAGGCTTTTACAAATACATGGCTAAAGAGCTTTCAGATGAACAGAAATGGGAAGGTGAAGTCTGCTGAGTCTCTTTTCTGTTTTCATACAGGTTTGACAAAGGTCCAGCAAAGAGTGAAATTAAACTCTTGCAAAGTCTGTGAAAATGGCTGGCTGCACAGACCATTCAGGGAGTGTCTGCGGTGGGAGCTCCTACATTACGGGACACAGAGGAATCCACTTAAGAGAGAGATTTGTCCAGATGCCATCATTAAGGAAAATATTTTTTTTTTGATACGTCAGTCATAAGACTTCAACTCTAAAACCAGTTCCAATTAGCATTGTGCTTACAGAGCAACTTCTACCTTTGGCTTCATTGCTCCAGAGTTTTTCCCTCCAATGAGTCCCTAGGTAACTTCTGAGAAGTCCTTATGCTGACCTGTGTTTTAAAGGATGCTATTTTACTTTTCAAGGTCATGCAGTGACTTCGTTGGTACTCCATGAAAGTCACAGAAATGCAGGTTCCAGCTTTACAAAATCCACTACATAGATGAAACGACAGCTCAAATGCATCTCTTGCCATTTCTGAAAGGACTCAGCTTCTACTAGAAAGAGTGCCAGTACATCAGTTTGTTTATTGACCACACTCCTGCTGACTTTTTGCCTGAGGGCAACTCTTTCCTGTCACGATATTTACTATCCACTTGGGTACGTAATTCTCACTAACCACTGGGGAGTCTCCTTCATCCTTAGCACTGCAGGTCCTCTCCCCTCTTCCCACATGCTTTTACCAATCCAGCTTCTTGAGTTGCCAAGAGAAAGAAAAAACCCTCTCTCTTGCTGATCTTCAGTGTGAGTCATAGATCAGAATTAGACAAAAGGATTATTCAAAAGAGTTAGCCTAATGGTGTCAAAATAATCAATATATTCTAATATTCTGTTTGGAAAGCATTTTCTGCTGGAAGATTTATGATCTTTTATCTACAGAAGACATTAAAAATATTCAGAATTGTGCTAAATATGCAAAATGAAAATAATTACTTGAAGTGTCCTATGATATTTCAATATGCAGTGGCAAGAAGTGGAAAAGGTGTGTTGATGTGGAAAATTCTTAATTAACATTTGAGTAAGTATTCTCTGTCTGCTTCCTCCTCAGCTCACTGTGCAAGATTTTAATATTCTCATATATTCTCTGTGCTATAAATCCTCAGTTCTACATCAGGGAGTGGCATGTATGATCAACAGTTTCTCGTTATAAATTGTGATAGGCCCTATTGACCTACCTTCCAACGGGATACTTGCCTTTGACTTAAAATGAATATTAATAAAGCTGTTAGCCCTCTATCCAAAAAAACAAGTACTTTCTCCGTTTCAGTAACTGAGCACGATAATTGTCATCAGTATCCCTAAATATCAAATTCATTATTTTACCTCCAGAGCAGTCAGCCTAAAAAGAGATTTAACATAGTTTTTGAACATCAAAATTATTTCATTTTATTTTGAGAGAACTTGCAAGAACTTTGTTTGTCAGGAGCAGTTCTTCTGTTTTAATAGTGATGAAAAGGTGTATCAAACATTATTGAAAATCTGTGTTTTCCCCATTGGCTTTCTATGTTAGCAAGGCTCCAACTCATTTCTGATCAATGAAGAGAATGGTAGATGAAGAAAAAAAGTGACAGATATTCCTGCAGGGCTGAAGGGCACACACCACATAATTTTGTTGCTGTCAGTTTATTTTTTTTTTCCTGTGTAAAATAAAGGAACCTGTGGCTGGTGATCAGGATTGCTAGCTGTTGCTGGTTTCTGTTAAAAAACCTTTTAATACCTCTCCCAGCTTTGCAGCCTATGCTAAATTTTTTGTAAGAAAAAATTACAGGTCCCAAAAGTGCAACCGAGGACATGTGGAACACCCTGGGGTTATTGGAGCAGGCGGGTAAAGATGGGATGGAGATATATGGGAGGCTGGACTGCAGTATGAGAGATGCATGAGACACTACATCACTTCTCTCTCTTCTGTGCCAGTTGTATACTCTGCAAGAATCAGACAATTGCTAGAAGTCTGGGAGAGTGAATGAAGTACTGTGGAAATAAATAAAAAAAGAAAGGAAGGTACAAAAGGCACTCAAAGAATCATAGGAGATCTTCCTCTTCTTGCTAGACAGTCAAATTTTGAATCTAATTGTCATGTAAACTGATCTAAAATATTCGGAGTTTACAAGACCCCAGATTACACTGTAAAAACCCATACAGTGAGAGTGAGCAGAGAAAAACTAAAATTTCATGTGTTCAAAGCTCAGGGGAAGGTGTTCACAATACAGGTTAATTTAGGGATTTAATTAATGACAAATTAATGTGGGTGTTGTGCTCAAGAAGCTATATCTCTTTCAAAATCCCAAGTATTGCATTACTGGTTGATGAGAAGCTCAACATGAGCCAGCAATGGGCACTCACAGTCCAGAAAGCCAACCATATCCTGGGCTGCATCAAAAGAAATTTGGCCAGCAGGTCGAGGAAGGTGACCTCTTGCAAGATCCCACCTGGAGTTCTGCATCCATCTCTAGGGTCCTCAGCACAGGAAGGACATGGACCTGTTGGAGTGCATCCAGAGGAGGGCCACAAAGATGATCAGAAATTAGAGCACCCCTCCTGAAAAGACAGACTGAGAGTGCTGGTGTTTTTCATCTTGGAGAAGAGATGGCTCTGGGAAGACCTTAGAGCACCTTTCAGTGGCTAAAGGGGCCTACAGGAGAGGGAGAGCTGGAGAAGGATTTTTTCCAAGGGTGTATAGTGACAGGACAAGGGCAAATGGCTTCAAACAGAAATAGGGTAGATCTAGAATAGATACTTGAAAAAAAGTCTTCACTGTGAGGGTGATGAGGCCCTGGAACATGTTGTCCAGAGAAGTTGTGGGTGTCCCATCCCTGGAAGTGTTCATGGCCAGGTTGGATGGGGCTCTGAGCAACCTGGTCTAATGGAAGGTGTCCCTGCTCATGGCAGGGGGGATGGAACTAGATGATCTTTAAAAGTCACTTCCAACCCAAACCATTCTATGATTCTATGATACAGCATCAAAATTCATTGAGAAAATAGTTACTTTCTAATATTTGTCCTGAACAATACTGAAGAGACAGCCACTAAAAATGACCCATGAGCCGCCAGTGACAAATGAAATGTCAGATCAAAAAGTGCTTGGTATAGCAGGAGTGATTTTACATCCTCTTTTGTAGGTCTGTTTTCAGAACGGGAAATGGTTCAGAAAATGCCAAGACTGTAAGAGCAACCAAGGTTAAAAAGCAGGAGCTCAGTTAGAGTCGCACCAACTAAGTGGGCCAACCAAATTAGAGGCTGCCATTCCCTGCTTCATGTGAATGTCCACACTTCACACCCATATGCAGCTTGCTCTGCAGCAGGTGGCAGCAGCTTTTCACCCTCCTCGCAATTGGTGCACTAATTGTACCATTTTAAACAGCTCTAAAATAAACCAGATTGCAGTCACATTGAAAAATATATGTGTGTGTGTGTGTCTGAAACCTGACTACAATCTAATTTCTTTAAAGGTCACCTGATGCTGATATCACAAGAAACAGTTCTGCAGAAGCAGAGATTGATTCCACTTCCCCTCTTTTGCCAGGCAATAACCTTAGAAAAACTTACATATTGATGGTGATTCACTAGTTTCAAAGGCCAGACAAAATAAATCTTTAATAAAGAGGTTTTCCCCAAGAAGAAACAGGCAGTTTAAAGAGCTTGGACCTCCAAATCGTCAGCCTGTGTGCTCCCTGTAATTTGATACTGCAGATCTTGCCTAACTTCATTAAGAGGATGACAGTGAAATTGAGATAAATTATCCCATGGTGAGTGAAGGACCAATACAGACAAAATTATAACCAGCAGGACAAATAGGTTATATTATCACACAGATAACTTACTTCCACACTAGTATTAAAATGATTTTCATTAACACAAACTATATATTTTACATAAGGCTCATGCTATTGTGAAATTAAGTACATTGTATGATTCACACAAATGCATCTGTAGTTGATGGACCATTCTTAGGTTTAGTTCTGGATTATTTTCAGCCCCTTCTTTGAGTGTGAATTTTGTTATCTTTTGTAGTAACTTCTCAGTTGAAAAAAATTACTGTTCTGACGTGTATAAAGACTTTTCCTCCAGAAAGCTGAGTCACTTTTTTGATTAAACACATTCAGCAAAAAGTGTGCATTTCAATAACTTTTTTCCCTGGAATTTTGATAAAAATTGCACAGAATAACATTGAGTTCATCCTACCTGGAAAAAATTTAAATTCAGAGACTTTATTTCAGGTCTTGCAATAGCAGCTTTTCAACACCAGTCCACTGTAGCTCCTCACTCTTTTGTGTCTATTCCTTTTCACAGGCAGAGCGCTTGATGCTGAGGGAAAGGTTGCCCCAGCATAGCCATTCTCTTATGTCATCTTTGGGCCATTGGTGGTGCATATCTGCAGGATTGTTTTCATTCCATGTTTTGGAGGTGATCTGGAAGGGGTAGGTGTGGGTTTTCACTCTGTTTTTTGGCTGAGCACCATCCTTCTGCTCTCATCTTATCACCTCAAGGACACTTATGGACTACAGACATAACTTTAGCAAATGAAGTTTAGTCAGTACAGATAAGGAGGACACACACCAAAATGGGTTCTGTGCTACTCCTTGCCCAATTCTACTTCTGGACTCTGCGATTGTGAATATATTAATTTCCTGAAACAAAGTTTGTACTTCAGCATAAAATACTGTAATGTAAGGCCGAATGAAACCCAAGAGCCTTGGCTGGACTAGGAAATCTCTTTTTAATAGTTTTATCCTGTTTGCATTGAGTTAGAATGCATTTCCTTACTACAGGGCACAGGAAAATATTCTTCTTATAATTGATTGATTTAGAAGGGTTCTGCTCTATATCATCAAGGGAGAATAATACAGATCTGTCATGGCAGATAACCTGATTTTGAAATAAGAGCACTAAACATTAACAACTGCAGTAACTGACCTGTCATGCCATCTACTTAAAAAAGACTTAAACAGTTACTTATAATCTAAACTGCAAAGCGGAGAATGGTCACACTAGCCATGTGTGACTGATTCCTTGCAGATGAGAGCTTTATGTACAGTTAGGGCAGTCACAGGGGCTGCACATATTCTTGCCTGGTACCACCAGCCAGGACAGATCTCCTGACTCTTGTGTGGGCATCTGTTGTGGCAGCCAAGGACCTCCCTGGGCCATGAGCTGGGCTTTCTTTCACTGGGGAAAGGGAGAGGAGGTGGCTGGTCCTCCCCTGGCTCTCACATGGGGGGAGAGGCTGTGGTGAGCCGGTTGATCAGGACTGTGTCCAGATAGCTTTTGAATATCCCCCAGGATGGTGACCTCATGAACTCTCTGGGCAGCCTGTGCCAGTGCCTGGTCACCTTCACAGTATAGTGTATACAACAACACTAAATAATCAAGAATTACAAAAAAAAAAAAAAAAAAAAGTCTGAGAGGTTGCTGGGAAGATTTCTAAACCATTCTTTATCTAAGGACAGGAGCAGCTCTTTCTAGCGGGACACCACCACAAGAGCTCCCTAAAGTTCCCAGGCAGAGCTACCAGCCATGCAAAGACGTGTGAGCCAGCTCATGGGGATTCTGCAGCTGGCATGGCATGGCATGGCAGAGTGCAGTGCTACCTGCATGGCTGGGGAAGCTCCAGGGCTCTGTGATGGTAATGGAAAGGGAAAGCTACTGCTATTGAGGTTTGAACAATGTTTAAAAGGAAAACTAAACGGAAAACTTTTGCAAAAAAGCCCTCTGAGATATTGACCTTTTTTGGACTGCTCGACAGCAACCACTGATGAAATAGCCTTGTTTTCTAGCATGCACAAAAACTCAGAGCTACATATCCTGTTAAAAAAAAACAACTTCTTGTATTGATGGCATTTGGTTGTAGAAAAGAATCAAAGACTTCTTTAGCAAAGATGTGTTTTCCTCTGATGCCACAATTTACAGAAATATTAAATACTCCTAAGGAGGTATTAAAATATTCCTAAGAGTTGGACATATTTAGAGATTTACTACAGTAATATAACTTTGGCAAATCCCATGTAGGTGTCTGATAATGCAGGTAAGTATTTTCATGGGAAAATATGCTGTCTTCATTTGAATTTTCAATCATTTTCCAAGTGTTTCAGACTTGGAAGTGTGGTATTTGACTTAAGTGTTCAGAAATTCTGAGACATATCTTCATTGAGTGGTTAATTTTGCATTTGCAGTTGAAAGAATCTTAACAAGTTCTCTACATTCCCATGAATTCTGTGCATCCAGTGAAGACTGCATAGCTGCAACTTGTATTTTATATATTAAAATATATAAAGAAGCCTCCAGTGAATAAATAAATAATACTACTATTTCTTATACAATATGAGGAATTATTTATGACACTTTTGATTTTTAAGAGTAATTGGATCCTGTATTTGCTGCAGCTTATAGTGTAATGCATTATGTGAAGAGTAAGCCACATCAAAGACTAAATAACAAGTTATCGGGTTGTAGATTATCTTTTAGCTAAAACTCACAATTGTAATGGAGAAGCAAAAGAAGGAAATGTAATTTTTTTGTGTATCTTGGTACTAAAGTATGAAGTTTGATTCCAGCTACTAATTCTGACTTTGTGCATGTGTCTTAAAAGTTTTAAGCATTACTGAAGCTATGAAACCTGAAAAAAGTTGAGCATACCATATTTGTATGAAGAATATTGAAGGAAGTGAATGAATTCCCATGTTTTATGAACACTTAATTCTCTCCTTTTGGTAAAATGTGTAAATTTTGTTTTTTCCAATCCTTTGCGAATGCACCTATGGAGAGAGTATTTTCCTTTTGTAGTTTGGCTTGGATAGCAAATATTGCTGTGTAGGTCTCAAAGAGTGCTCCTCTAATTTATGTAAAGAGTTTAAAACCTTAAGAAAACACATCCAAACCTCCAAAAGCTCAGGTGCACTAAAATATTTTAAAATTAAGTAAGACTTGTTACAAATATTAACATAAACCCTAGAGTAACAAAGTTATTTATAAGAGCGTGTAGCTCAGGCTTGCTCAGGAGAAATGTATTTTCCTTAGAGCTTCCCTCAAAATCAAAGCTTCACTGCTATTTTTTCCTGGATGCTCCATTTCCATACAAGAAGGGGTGTCACATCCTGAGACCCTTCTGTCAGGTTTTGTTGCATGGGCCAACAGATACAAGAGATTTTGGGAGGCACAAGCCCAGACCGTTAATGTGAACATGTAAACCTCACTTCCTTAGGAAGTCAGGCAAAGAAAACTTTACCACTGAGCCCAGATGATCACATAAATGGGTAACTCAAGTTCAGCTGAGCTCATTGTGCATTGTTGCATATGGTTTGTTGCCAAGATCTGGAGTGCAATTTGTACAATCTGAAAGCAGCAGTAGCAGCTTTGAAGCCAGTGTTAGAAGTGTGATTGGGTAAAATCCAGGCTCCTTTCAGGATGGTTAGAAGCCTGCCAGGAGCTTTCAGGAGCTTGGGCTCATTAACTGCAACCAGGTTCAGAAACAAAGGCAAACATGACAAATAATTTCTCAGCTCCTAGGAAAAATATTCTACGGCTCACTCGAAGTATTGATTTATTTACATAACTCTTTTAAAATAATAATTTTTAAAAGGAGGTAGGTTGTAGATTTCAAAATGGGAATGAGCTAGAGCCAGTGCACCTCCAGCTGCTGTTCTTACAGAAACATCATGTACCTTTAACACAATTAAAACATAAGCATGTACAATTTCTAAACCACAGCTGGAGCCTTCAGCTTTTTTTCTTGGTTTGCCATGATGGTTACAGAGCAACACATAATGGCTAACTCAGCAGGCTGCCTTTTTGCAGAGGGACAAGTAGAGCTAGTCTGTACAAAGAGATGACTTAAAAGAATCCCTTATCCCATTTTCTAGAAAAAAAAAAACTCCCTATCATTGATTTATCTCTAGGAGGTGCAATTGGGAATATATGTAAAACCAAGAAATTCCTCATTTGAGATTTTAGGACCACTGTGGATGATACAGAAAGATCTTAAGAAGTTCATTTACAAGTTCCAGGGAAGTTGCCTGTCAAAAGTAAAGCCTATTGAATATTTATCAGCTACCTCTGCTCTGTCACGTTTCAGAAAACACTCTTAGAAATCTTTGTTTTCTGAAGTTACTAATGATTTCCGAACCTACCCATGTACCAAACGTGAGCATAGAAGTGCAGCTGCTCTCTCACCCCTTGATTTCTTTCAGCTGCAGCCAGAACAAGTTTTCTTTGTTTCAGGATAAGTTAATGGTTTCCCCTTACCAGCAAAGAAAAGACTTTTAAGAAAGATAAAGACTGCCACAAACCTGTCTGTCTCTCCCACATATACAAACAAAAAACTAGTCAGCAAACCAGAAACAACCAGGAGTAGTGTGCAAGACTTTTGGGATGGAGTTGACTACGAAAACAATGCTGACAGCCTAACAGATATGTTCAGTTGTGGGGTTTGCGTCACATAATATCACAGGCTTTCTGCTGTCATGCACAGGCAGTAGATTTCACCTATCACAGAGTGTTCACAGCAAAATCATTCCGTTTGTGGGGTTATTTTTCCATGCATATAGCTTACATAAAGCAGGCAAAAAAGACTGAGCAGTGAGGATCTCTTATGGTCTGGGCAAGTTTCTGTTGGCAAATAATTTATTTTCTCAAAAGAGTCTGCTGCTTCATCTCACCCAAAAGCATACCACGATTTCTGTTATAAAGACATAAATATTTATAGGAAAAATCTGTAGGAAAATTGCTTCCTCAGAGCAGCCCTGTAGATCAAGTGTCCCCTCAGAGTTCAGACTGATGTTTTCAAGGGTCTTCAGTGTCCATCTATGGCCTTTTTTCCTGTACCTTTCTCAGTTCCTTCTGGTCTGCTGATGTCCTCCTATACTTTGATAAGGAAGGCCATATAACAGAAGGGGCCAAGATCCCTCAACCCCATTGCTTAAGCTGTTGCTCCATTGCTGCATGCCAGAAAGACTGGAGAGGGAGTAGATCTTTTAGCTGTGCTCTTGTGCTGCTAGGGCAAAACAGTGGCTTCATCACGGCCCTTTATACCACCTGTTGCTCTCCATGTATCTGCACTGTTGGAGTCTTAGTCCAAGGTGGAAGCAAAATGATAGCAGGAGAAACATAGTACTAGCTAATACCCGAAGTGACAGTCACAAAACAAAGAGGAGTTGTCTGTCTCCTTTAGGTGTCTGCAAACATACACTGAAGCCTCAGGCTGATGGATTGTTCCTCTAGAGAGGCATACTGAGAGGAAATTGGTTTTCTTTGCCCTTTTGCAGAGCGTTTGGCATCTCCCTGAGCAATGACACATTTTTTGTCACCAACAACACGAAAGTTCCTATGTGGAAGCATTTTTTTGCTTCTGTAGATATGGATGCTTGGGTGAAATGAAGAGACCACATAATAATAAGGAACAGGGCCATTACCAGCAAAACTCATTTGTTATCTGCTGTCGAGCCTCAGCAGTGGAGGAAATAGAGTCATCTGTGTGCCCTAATGAATTCTGACAGACATTTACAGACCGAAGGCTGATATTTTCTGACAGTATCACCATCTGCACTCTGAAAGCTGCTAGTATCCGGACATCATAATCTGCTGTTGGCTGTTTATTATTGTACCTCAAAATCACAGGTCACGCAGATCCTGGACTTACATGTCATCAGCTTTGTGTGCAGTCCCCTTACCTCAGCTAGGATCTTAATTCTCAGTATCTCACTGTGCTGTCTAGTTTGATGTTTAACTTTGCAAATAATCAAGCCAATAGCCTAAGATGTAGATATTTGAAAGGGAAAAAAAAAGAAAGGAAGAAAGGAAAAACCTTCTAGCCAGCCAGTAGGGAAAATAGATGTTAACCTAATTCTTACCAGGGCAGATGGAGTTATATAATCTGATTTCCAAGAGTAAGTGATTTTTCAAAGAAGTAAGGTTTTAGTATATATCATGAACGGCAGTTTTTGCAGCTTCAGAATTCTAATGTGGCAGTAGTTTCTACAATCCTATGCACAATGCAGGCACAGGGAACAGCATTAAAGAAAAAAAGGTGCAATAAAAACAGGGGGGTTTAGCTTAGTCAAGAAAAAATATGTTGTTCCAGATATGCGAGAACACAGAGAATAAAACAATTATTTTTTTAAAGCAGTTTTCAGAACAAGAGAAAAAGTGACCTTGAAAAAAACCAGTATAGGTTAATTGGAGAAAAAAAAAAGGCACAGAAAAACCCTTAAAAAAACTCCAAAGAGTGGGAGTGAACTTCACTTTGCAGACTTCAAGATTTCCTTGCATTATAAGGAAGAGGAGAAAAAGCTGAAGGCACAAGTCAAGTTAGCGAAGATGTGCTACTTTGGCCTTGAAAAAAATGTTTTTTTCTAGGTAAAGTCCCCTGAAGAGGGGTCCTGAATTTTCAGCTTGTTTCCTAGAGTGCTGGGTTTTCTTTCCTCCCCGGTAGTAAACATGGGCACTCAAGGTCTTTTTTTTTTTTTTTTAAATAATTAAATAAACAAAACACCAACACAGTCTCACATAAGGAGGAATATTTCTGATCAGGTAAAATCCTAGTGCCTTCTGCAAAGTTCTATTCCTCAGAGCCTGGCTTGAGACATGGTGTTTTCTTATCCAACCAGCTCCTCTGAGCACAGTGATGAGCAAGCTGTCACCTGACTCAGGACTGATCTTTGAAGACACATTTAGCAAACAGAAGGAAGAGTTTGTATATCTCCTGAACTCAAAGAAGCTTTTGACTTCATGGCATCTGAATGTCTCAAACGCTGAGGAAAAATAGAGATTTCAAGCCTTGTGTTCTTTCAGCTAGTTACCAAAAGGAAGCATGCCATGGGGCTGGTTTCACAGAATCATTTAGGTTGGAAAAGACCTCTGAGATCATCAAGTCCAAGCTTTGACTGATCACCACCTTATCAACTAGACCATGGCATTAAGTGCCACATCTGATCGTTTTTTGAATACAAAAAACTATAAACTTGAGGATGATGTAAGTACACACTGTGCCTTTGCACCTCTGGTATCTCAGATATCTGTTTTGTGGACCTCCTGTCGGGAAGCGAATACATAAATACATGAAAATAAAGAAACACAAGGTCAAGAGAGGAGCCACAAAAGCAGCACTGAGAGTGTCATTTTCCCAAACAGCAAAGCTCTGTCACTCCCTGCAGGTTTCAGTGACCTAAATAGAGGAGGACAACAAGATTCCTTGTTCCTGCCTATAGATTTAGCAAGTCTAATGCTCAGTAAAACAAAGTGGTTGTAGAAAAGTATCTACAGTTCTGGGAAATATGATGGGAGGAAATACAAGATCTGATAAAAAGTTTTACTTTAGGTTACTGGACCGCATACATATAAACTTCTTCATCTAGTGGAGTACAAACATACTCAGCAATGTACATACTAGAACTGAAAGTCTGCTGTTCTACTATAGTGGGTAAAACTATGTATGTGGTCAGCGGAAGTCAGCTGGAGCTAAAATCTGTGACAAGTCAGGACAAACTGTGTCCCAGGAGTAGGTTTTTCCTTGGAAGGCAATATTGAAGATCACAGCTTTATGGGTAATCCCTCAGCACGAGATAGCAGGCAAGCACTGGCTAACAGTGTTGTCCTCCTTGGAAATAACTACTTCTGTGGGAAAGGGTCAATATCCCACCAATGAGGCAAAGAAGATTTATTATATTCACTCTCCCCGTTAGGAAGCAGATGGCTTTCATATTTCATCTTGTAGCTGAGGATTTTTAGAATGAGCTGCTTCATGGGAAAGAAATGAGGGGGAACAGCATTAGTAGGAGCTATGTTTACTAAGCAATTACAGGGCAAGGGCATCTACTATAGCAACTGGAGACAGGGTCTAAACATTCTGAGATGCATGTGCAAACAGAAAAGCAGCTCTTTGCTCCATAGGGCAGGAGCAAATGTGTCACCTTGCCAAAAGACACAATTCAAAGTTTTCCATAGACACAAGGAGGTAGCACTTAAGTCTTCAGAACAATACAGTAGTGCTCATTTTCCACCTCATATAACAAAGCAAGCAATTACAGTCTTCACTAGCTGGTATTTCTAAATGCGGTTCAACTCTCAAAGCACTCATGGAATATTTTCCTTAAAGCTACCAGGAGTGCCTTAATCTAACATTTTAGAATCAGCTCAGTTCAGCTTTGAATAGCTGGGTTCAGTTTCCATCTTTCATAAGAGTTAATTGTCTCTCTTTCTGTACAAGTTCTACACTGAGCTACTGTCACAGCATGTGTGAATGATTCATGATGATTTGCCCACATGGCCTCTGGCCTCCTGCTAGAGGCAACTGAGGGAAAAAAACCTCACAAAACCCCCACCACAACTACAGCACTCCCCCCCCCCCAAACTTCCTTCTCTTTAGAACATCATTTATTGTTGTTACTCACCTTTAGTAAAAGGAAAGACAAAAGCCATACCACAATGTAATGTGTAACACCACAGGGGTTCTAATCAAACCCAAACTAAACATGAACTATTGTTTTAGTGTTAAAACTAGCAAGCTCACATAATAAAATCCAAGTAGCAAGTCACTGGAGGAAAAGTTATTAGAAAAGAAAAGCTGATTATGTTAATTAAACAAAAAAATCTGCTTGGCAGACAAGAACAGCTTAGAAGCAAATAGATTTAAAATACGTATCTATTTCTCGGTGTTCCCTGGAGCACTCAAACACTAGTATGCAAGTATGTGTGCTCATGCATTTAGTCTTAAGGATTAAAGAATTGCTGGGTAAGTTGACTAAATCCAGGGAAGATTCAGTGGTCTTTAAAAATAAAATCCCATGTGTGTCCACAACGTTTTGTGAATAAAGCTCTGGAAGCAGAGAATAGAGACCTTATTTCTACTGGTTTTGACACAGCAGTATACACACAAATTAAAAACCTATTAGGCCTCAGATACCCCCTTTGTTCTGGAAAACTCAAAATAGCAAAAAAGATTCTGCCAGAGCAGAAGGCTCCAAAAGCCTATGAAGAGAAACCCCATCCATTAGAAACTAAGCTCCATCAGTACTGCTGCTACTCACTCCTTACTGAGTGTCAGGTAAAGAAAATATTTACTAACAATTCAAGTTTTCCCTTCACTCCCACAAACTCTTTTAACAACTCGATCCCTGTGTTGCAGAAATCCATTGAGAGAAATTAAGTTATGTCAAGAGTCAGGTTTTCATTAATTTAATTTCTTTTCAGACCTGAGTGGATAACCAAGAGACTTAGGGTGACTCCCACATACTTTCAGGAATTTATTGTACTTTCTCTTATCCTTCCCCCTAATTGAAATTAAACTGTTTTCAGAAAAGCCTTCAGTAATGACACATTAATCCCTGCATTTGATATTAACACCCATTTAAAGAAAAACTGCAGCGTATTTCATGGTAGTAATATTGAGAATAGTTACCTAGCAATTTTACTTACCATTGTAGACATACTACATTCTGAAACATTTAAAAAATGTCAACAAAAACCAAAATAATCAGACACAACATGAGTAGAGACAGTAATATTTTTAGGTGGTTGTCTGCTATTGAATAAATATTCAAGAATTTTCAACTCTTAAATATAATATTATCACAAAATGCTTTTATTTTTCTGAAATGATAAAATTAATATGGCTGTTTCCAAGTCACAGTTGTTGGTTTTATTTATTTTAGAGCAAGGACTTTCCAATGTAACCACATAGAACCAAAAACCAAAACCAAACCACGAATATACAGTGGCATTTAGTAATCTCTTATAACATTCTGCTGTGACCACGCGAATTTCCATTTAAGCATTGCTGCTTGATTACCCTTACAAAGAATAGCACAAGTATGGTAATAAAATTCGGATAATCAAACTGACTGAAAACATAGCAAGTGTAGTGCAGGATTGCCACAGACACATGACTGTTCAGTTCTTTTGGAGTTGTGCTAAATACAATTTCACATAGTTGTACAACCCTCTACTTAACCACTGTAGGTGCTAAAATGTGGTGAGTTTGTTTTAAATACCTATAGATACCATTTTGATTGTCTTGTACTTCTAAGATATGAATTATTGTGTTGAATAATGCATTCATTACTACAAATCTCATGAGCACAGTTTGCTTCATGAGACTTGTCTAGTGAATCTGAAAACTGCTTCCCCTCTTCTGACAGGAAAAAACAGAGACATGTAAGGTACTAAGAGTTTCTTTAGGCATTCTTCTTTATTTGTAGAAAGACCTACATCACATCTGTAATAATTTCTAAAGTCTGTATTTTCTCCAGAAAATATAATCTATCAGTGAAGATAATACCAAAAAATACCTGCTTTCATCATGTAGTAAGAATATAATGAACCAAGGGTAAAGTTTACTTTTGTGCAGTTTTCTCACATGTGGTACAAACCTCAGTTGCATATCCTGGATGTAAGTGGTGTGCAGAACATCTGTTGTCAATAGGAAATAGTAAATGCATGCTCTAACTTAGGGATGTATACTCTAGATTGGAGACACATCATTTGGCTCTCAGGGAAAACTACACTATTTAAGATGCAGTATTTGTTTGTCCTCAATAGGAGACTGTAGAAAACTTCCTCAAGGCTTTGCTAGGCTTCCTACCATTTTTAGTTTTCCAAGATATTAGACTTCTGATGGCATCAGCATTCTGACAGTGGTGGACATGAGTGTTAAATGATTGAGTAATAGTGTGTCTGAAAGGACTAGGACAGTAAAGAGATATTGTATAACAGTATAGTGGGAGGAGTGGGACCAGGAGTGGAATAGGGTCACATAAAGCAGTGGCAAAAGCCTGGACTCACTGGCTTTTGAAATTATTCTTTCTCTAAAATGATTAATTAAAAAAAAACATGACATACAAACAAGTTTTAAAATTATATGAAGATTATTAACATAATTACCAGGAATACAAAAAAAAACCCCAACACAAATACATTTCAAATTAATAGTGACAAAAAACATTAAAGGAGTAGAATATTTTCAAAGAAATTGATATGTTCGATATCTCTCCTTCCTGTAGCATTGTAGGTGAGTCCATGGCAAACACTGTTTTGCACCACAGAGTCTCTCCAAAAGGTTTACTCTCTCTCATCCACTGGACTTGCCTGCCCGTCAGACTCAGAATTGAACCTTTACTCATGATCAGTTTTCTTAGGCTCTCAGAAAGCAAAGATGCAAAGAGTGCTTAGAAAAGAGTTACCTCTCAACCAAAGGTGAACTGACGAAAAAGCTAATGGTAAAACAATTACTATTAAAACAAAACCACACATGCCTCAAGACTCAATCACTTTCACCTTTCAGTTTGCTTGGCTAAAAACATTCACACAGTGTCTACAGAACTGAACCATCTGTGTACTTGGAATCCGAGTCAGTTTTCATTATTCGATGATTTGAAACAACTGTAATCATATTGAATTCTTCTTTTAATTTTTAAGTGAAAGAAGATTGAGCTAAATTATTATCTTGTATGAGTCAGTGCTGTTAAGTTAAAAAAAAAAAAAGAAAGAAACCAAGCAAATTTAAAAACTTAATATTACAGTATGTGGCTATTAATGGCTAAGCCTCTGGCCATGACGAATCCAAAATTGTTTAACACAAGCAACAGGACACAGTAAGTAATAGCCAATTGCTTAACCCACAACCGCTTTGAGAACCACCTAGCTGAGTAGAAAAATAGTTCACAGGTTTGCAGAACATCTGCTTCTCTGTATTTCTAGGTGCATTACTGCAGGAATTCAGTTGAAGCAGAGCTACAAGCCATTTCTAGAATTAAATGTACAGTTATTAATTTCAGACATATAGTAGCGCAATCATCATTACAGAAAGGGAGCATAAAAGTGAAGGGAACATTTATTTAATTTGTATTTTCTGAAACATCATGGATTTCTTCAGCTATATAGAGCACTTAAAGGGTAAGCTCTGTATTACCAGCTTAATGCAATGCTATTTAAGGTGAATCTATGTTACAATTGCAAATATATAAAGTCACTTTACGCACAGCATGTGAGAAATATCTACCATGACAGAATTCAGACACAGTATATTTTCATCCTTCAAGATATTAATAAATTCAACCCCTTTTTTAAGACGCTCCAGTCTTGTAAATCAAGCCCCAGAAAAGCTGCAAAACTGAAGAATATATTGGCAAACTCCTTATCATTGCATCAGGTTATCTTCTTTCAATATCAAGAAAATTAAAAGGAATAGTTGAGGCACAAGTGATTTTTATGCAGAAGTATAGAAGTATTTCAAATAAGTAGACTAAAACTTCAGTACTTATTTTAACTTTCTTAAAAAAAGACAGAGATCATAGGTATATGATCACAGTAATAGATCACAGTTACTGCAGTCTTACTGGATTGCTCTTTTTTTTTCTAAGATGAAAAAAGAAATTGGCTCACAGAACTTGCCAAATCCACTTTATACTCCATTTCACATAGCTCATGTCTAATCAAAGCAAAGTACAAACCCGTGCTTCAGGGGAGTCTGAAATCATTCTGCTATACTTGACAGTAAACTAATTCTTCGGTAAAGACAACTTCAGTGAACCCATTCGCTCAAAGAAGAGTCCATCCAGCTGAACTGACATAAATGTTGCACGCAGAACTTAACATGAAAGTGCTCTGACAACAAGCTTTTGAGAATAAGTTCATATCATAAGAGTTTGTGCTTCAAACTACTTTTATAACTATGGTTATTGTTTCTGTTAAGAGGCACTGCATAAGTATGGAGTTATTCATCTAATGCACTTAATATTTCTCAGCTGAGGACTATTGCAGTTTTACCCTATGTCTAGGTGTGATAATACTTTGGTTTGCTTTACAACAGTAGCATTGCACTGGCAATACAGCTGATACTAAAGAGAAGGCTGAAAACTCTGCAGACTGGAGGACTGAAAAAACCCAATCTGCTCCCTTACTTCTTTTCATGCTTCTTGGTTAGTTTTCCTCTTTCTAGCTGGAGGCTTGTACTGTTTGTTCGCTTCTCCTTTTGCTGGCTCTCCTGGGAAACTTGCTGCACTGCTCGGAGGATAGCAGTCTGCACAATCTGCTTGCTGGCGTTCTGCAGCTTAACTTCATCTTGCTCCGTCCCTGGCTTCTCACCTGCCAAAGCCAAACAAGAAAGAAAAGGAACTAAGAACTTGGGACTACTCTGTGAAAACATGAAAGACAGAAAAAGAGAAGAGTAAAAATACCCAACAAAACAACCAAACCACAGAGTCCCTGGGGACAGTTTATTACATAAGAAACCTGCCAATACAGAAGACAAATTAGGGTAGAAAGTGCCCCTGTGTGCTCAGTGCTACAGGACTGAAAGAAGGGGGAGACTGAGTCATACAGCTGAGTTACCCACACCCCAGCTCTGGGGACAGCTGCAACTTCACAGCTGAAAAAAGCACAGATACATTTTGCAGTAAGACAGGAAATGAGGGTTTTCTCATCCAGCTGTTAATCACATCCTTTTTGACTTGAGCTGTGTTTCTGGACAGGGAACTGGATTTCAATTTGCAAGCCTGACATGTACTACACCACCTTACAGAAAAAAATCTGTTTCATTAACATTTCTGTTTACTATTACTTCAGATTAAAAGCCCTCATCCATCAAATTCTAACTGACTTCAACGTACAAAATTTTGTTAAGTGCAGTTTATTAATCCTTAGCTAGGTTTTCAAAGATATCTGCACAACATTAAAAAAAGCTCAGATTGCTATACGTAAAACAGAAAACACTTTCTATAGCAACCTGACAAATACATATTTCTTATGTGAAACTTCCTTGTTTTGCCAGAAAGTTTAATCTGGAGAACAAAAAAGTAATGTAGTGTGACTACTGACATTTGGTAATGAAGAAGAATAGTTTATGTTAAGAGGTTTCTCTTTAAGAGTGTTTTGATTCCTAACACAAATGACAATTCAGACAATAAAAAGTGCTCCATAACATTCAAAATTATCTTGATTAAAAAATATATATTCTGAATTAAGGTGATTTACACCTATTGGCATTTAGGAACTCAGTTGCCAATTGAAATTCTTAGCCTAGGTGCTTATTTACATCACTAGATTTAATTTTAAAGGTTTTAAAGGCACTGATCTCAGTTCTTTCTTAAATGACTGATATGGTCAAGCATTTAATTAAATAGTATGTGTATTTTACTGTCTTTTTTAATGACATGTATTAAGAATTACATCCTGAGAGAAATCAAACAGAGTGAATTAAAGGTCAGTTGCTTTTATGAGAGGTCCATATCTGGAACCGTGATAAATTCCCAATGTTCTTTCAGGATAAAAAGATAGAAACAGGATAAAGATAGAAACAAATGGAGAATCACTAGTTTCCTTAAGGAATACACTATTAAGATGTGATATGCTTGAGGTCCTGCACCTGGGTCAAGGCAATGCGTGACATCAATGCAGACAATGAATCGGTGCTGAATTTATTATGAGCAGCTTTCTGAAGAAGGACTTCGAGATAGCAGTAGACAAAATAGTGGAAATGAGATGGCCATGTCTGCTTGCAGCCCAGAAAGCCAGTTCTATGGTGGTCTATATAAAAGAAGAGAGGTCAGCAGGGCAAGGGAGGTGATTCTACCCCTCTACTCTGCTCCCATGAGATTCTGGAGTAGTCAAGGTCTGGGGTCCTCAGCACTGTAAAGACATGGACCTGTTGGAACATGGCCAGAGGAGGGCCATGAAGATGATCAGAGGGCTTAGATGACCATCCTATGAAGGCAAGCTGTGAAAGCTGGGGTTGCTCAGCGTGGAGAAGACAAGACTCCAGAGAGACCTTATTATGGCCTTTCAATACATAAAAGGGACTTGCAAGAAAACTGGAGATTTTTTACCAGGGCAAGTAAAAGGTCTGAAAGGACAAGGAGCAAAGGTTTTAAACTAAGATGGTAAATTTATACTGAAGGTAAAGAAGAAATTTTTTATGATAAGAATGATGAGACACTGGGAACAGCCTTCCCAGAGCTGTTGTGGATGCCCCATCCCTGAACACATTCAAGATGCGGTTGGACACGGCTTTGAGCAACCTGATGTAATAAAAGATGTCCCCGCCCACGGCAGAAGGGTTGGACTAGATGATCTTTGAAGGTTCTTTCTGACCCAAACTGTTCTGCGAGCCCAAAACAATGAGCTGCAAAACAATCAAAGCTTACTCAATGAGAAAGGAATAATTCATTATCTCCCACCTCTCTCTAAAAACAAATACTTATTTTTATCATGTTCATATTATACATGTTTTGCTTAAAAACAAAATAAAAATGTTGTTTAATTCTATTGAAACTGAATAATTAAAAGGAAATCCTGCAACTGTATTGTGATGACAAAGTTTGTCTATAATTAAGAGGTTAAAAATGTGAAAACTTAGAAAATATGCTTTAAACTGGAAAAGCTGACTGAAAGGAATCACTTGAATTCTTGGTACTATCAGCTTCCCTGATTCAGTTTTTCCCACTCCTTAGCACTTGAAACAGTGTTTTTTTGAATAAAATTCAATGTTACTTAACAGTAAAGTATAGATATTTCTTTATTACTCAAATATGAACTCAATTTTATTACACAATTGTAAGGTGATAAAAATTAATTAGTCTTCTTGCAGAGTTGATCAGTCAACTCAGCTGATGTTCAGAAGATAATATATTAACAAAAGCATAGATAAACATGAAATTCTAAATACAGATGAGTATGTTGTAATGGTCTATGATATTATGTGTAAAGTGAAAAATTTGCCAACCCCTAAAGCCATAAACCTCCAGAATTTATTGATGAAAAGATATTGTCATTAAGTACATTGCTGTTGAAAATGACTCAGTTTTCTTTCCTTAGGGATGCTTTGGCCCTTGCCACTTAATATCTGCAAAATCTGAATTTTAAATATTTTTACATGAGGAAGGTCATTCACAGCAACACCCAGCTGAAAAAAGGATAGTTTTCCAGTGAATTTCTATCTTTTTCAGTTGTTTATTTTGGAGTAAAACCCATCTGAAAGCACCACTCAGATAAGTGAGATGTAGTTTTCACCTGCTCAGCTTTAGATTAGCAACTTACTAGATGATTCTTTTATTTGCTGAACTAACCAAGAACAGAGAATCCAAAACCCCTGGACTACTTCTGCCCTGCCTCTGAGGGCTTAGATATGCACAGAAAGGAATTAAGGCAGCTCAAACAAATTTAATTTATATTTGTGTAACTTTAAGATAATAACAGCTAACTGGTTTTGGACATGGAGAGAGCCAAAGCTGTTGAAGTGGGGGTGATGTGACCAATGAGACCAGCTTCTGCTGACCATCTAAATTAGAAAGCAAGTGAAAATAATAGTTATTTTTGAGGGGGATATCTGGCACTGTGTAGAGGTCCAAGACTATTATGTGCAGAAGCTGGACTGCCAACCAGAATCCAGACATGTTAAGCAGTTCCCCTGGGTGTGCGTTATTAATTACAGCTGGCCCATGTGGACATGATGCTGGGAAAATGGTTCTATATTACCCTACTTGAGCAGGAGTTGGACAAGATGACCTCCAGAGGTCCCTTCCCACCATGAATTTTCTTCACTCCTGTGAGTCTAGCTGGTTAGGCTGCCTTTTTTCCACTTCCTGAAGGAGTAAACAGCCGTGTCTTGAAGAGCATTCCCACTACATTCTCTTCTTCCAATTGCTCATTTCAAGGAAATCACTTAGCTAGCTGTTTCTGAGAAGCTCATTTATTTATTGATATGCTGGACCTACTCTGAGGAAGAAGAAAGGAATTGACTAAGGAAAGCAGAGATGACTCATGCAAGAATCCCAAAGAGGCTGAGCTGGAACATATCTACCTTCACCTTGCTGAAATACAGACTGCTGTGGACATCAAAGCAGAAATTTGACTGCCTATAAAATTAATCAGGCATTTTAAGAACTGTCTTTTCAATCAGGTGAAACACATGTCACTCCTGCTGTCCAAGTATTTGGTGTTTTGGTAATCAAAATAAGAGTTATTGGGGTGATAACATACAATGAATTTTTATCTATATTTTTTTAAATTTGAAGAATAACTAGTTAAGTTAAAATTCTATGACAAATAGGTCACTTGAAGTAACTGCTGGGGAAAATTTGAAGGATATCAGAAGCAGCATTCTGTCTACTAATTATCCTTGTCTAAAGACTACTTTTTTTTCTATTGATATCAGAAAATCTTTTCTACTTACTCTCTATCTTTAGATGCTCACCTGACACACAGGAACCCAGCACCTCAATTATGTAAATAGAGAACTGAAATATCCAGGTTAAGTGATGTTAAATGCAAAGCAGTAATTTATCATTAACACCTGACAAAGTGTCTTTAGCATGTTTTTATTACCTTATCTTTCACTTGGTAAATTTTATGCCAACAAACACAGAAGATGAAAATTAACTTTCAAACTCTGGTCTGGTTCTGCAATCTAAAGTTTAGTTTGAGGGATCCAAAAAACCCTCAAAATCTTGGACTGGCTGCAGGAATCAGTCACATATTCCACTTTCAGCTAAAACTAGTCCCATAGATCAGTGCCTTGAAATTCCCTTAGCTTGCTTGAGGATGTTCCCCAAAAAGGAAAACATGCTAGCAGTTTGGAAAAAGAATAAAAGTATTTGAATTAAATTCCAAGTATTCATTTCAATTAATAGAACTAATATTAGTTTAAGTTCAAAAACATCTAGTGTGGGAGAATTTGCATGCTCTGTGATGTTTCTAGACTATGGAATACCCACAGAAAGGTATACATAGAAAAAAATAGGTACAGAGAAAAAACTTTTGGCAGAACTTCACTCTGGTTGCACATGAGCCTTTTCTCATTTATACAGTTCACTTTCTTCAAAGCATCCCAAGTCATTTTCTTTCCAGCCCACAATCAAAGTACACTTTCTGTTGATATCCCCTGTGGCTTTTCCCTTTCAGCTTGCTACAAATTTATTATGCCTTATAAACACTCCTACTAAATAACACTCAACAACAGGTAATTTGTTTGAATCAGCATCTAAGTTCTCTACTGTATCTTGTCATAGGATTGTTTGGAATATTATCATGAAACTGAACTACCACAGGCATGACCTTGCAAAGATGCAAGTTCATCCCAGATCCAGTAATGCTGGCAATAAACTGTGGGGTGCACAATAGGTGATCTAGAAGGAAACAGAAGCAACATTTCTGACGTGCAAAGAGAGCAGAAACTAAATGGTGAATGAACTGTGGTAGAAAGAAACTTTCCACTCTTGGAGAACACAGAATAGAAATAATTTATCCCATACTTTTTGAGAAGACATTAGTTATGCATGAGCATGCATGACCATGAATGTACATTCAGTCTCAGGAAACTTCTACTGTCCCTCAATTATCCCTTTTGCTTCTTCGCCTGTATGAGGTTACTAATTTTCCAAGGAGAAAAATAATGTCTTTAATTTTAATTCACCTTTCCTCAAAGTTTGTGACATTTATGCAGCTCATCATGTCTTCTTGAAGGTTACATCTCATTCTGTCTTGAGGAACAATACAAACATTGCATTTGAAGAGAGCAGCTTAGCTTATGTGACAGGTTCCATAGCCCTTGAAGGGGGCATAGCCCTTGAATCTCAAGGGCTATGCATCAGAGGTCAGAAGTTTATGTTCTGCTTCACAGGAATAACAAATGCAGTTTAATTCCAGCAAATGAATACCACCAACATCAGTCTTCTGGAAATGAGAATTTTTTGTTTGTGTAAACAGCTTTGAGCTTAACCACATCTAAAACTAAGAATAAAAATCACATTCCTCTAAGCAAACTTCTGATCAATTTAGAACTCAGAAATATCCAAAATGTTTTCTCCTGCTAGCTACAATTTTAATTTATGCAGGAATCTTGAAGCTGAAAGAGTCAAGAAGTAAATATTTTTTTCTTCATTTTTACATGAGATTATGCAGGTATAGCCTTTAACCGAAAAATTGACTATTAGTTTTATCAATATATTGCTTTGGATTGCAATAGTTAACCATTATACTATTTTCCACAGCTCTGCAACATTAGAATTAATTTTTTTCCATTATTAATAAAAAATAATAATTCAACATAAATGCTGATCTCTGGAAAATCCATTTCAATTCTATTGAAAATTACTACTGTAATTTTTATAATCCAACTGAGAGTACTGATGAATTTTTAAAGGAAATGACAGTATAAATAAACAAGACCATGATGATTAGAATTCATCAAATGGTCCAGTGTGGATGAATGGGAGCTGTATTTATGGAAAAAAGTTGCGTGTTATTACTTAAATTGTTTTTATAAGCTCTACATATTTAAAAACTTTCAGAACCAGGCAAGTTTGTAATAACATAATATACACGTGTATGTTGCAATAATTAACACTAACATTCTTTGCATCAATATTGATATTCTTCTACAAGAAACCAAGTTAATTTCTTTAACTTCCCTGTGGCATTAGGCAGTTACATATCTCCATCTTGTTGACCACAGCATAGAATTTCCAGGTGAGCCTCTTCTGGTGAATATTTCGTAATCTGTGAATTAAAATGGTTAAAAAAATCTCCTTCTTTGTTTTGCTTTAGAGGTTGGAGTTAGGACTTCAGAACAAAACGCCTAATTTGAAGAAGAGATATGAAGTATGAGGCTACACAGCATCCATAATCAGGAAATGTTGATGAGTCAGTTTAATTATATCCAGACTGAATGAACACGGCAAACAGCCAGGGCTGAAGGCTTTCCAACACATGTGCACAAACCAACTTTATGCATGAGAGCCACTGAGCTGTTCACAGGATTAGAGACCCAATTTGTCTCAATTTTATTAATGATGCCAGTTCAGAGACCTCATGAAATGATCCTACAAGGAAGTTGTAAATTTAATATTTTAAAAAAATAAATAATAAATGCATTCTTAACTGCATTAGAGTTAATTGTGTCCAGTACCATTTCTCATGCTCTAAAATGCAGCCTGGTGAGGTCCTGACTAATAGTTGTCAAGTATTGGAAAGCATTACTCAGTCACTGCAATTCCTTGAGGAAGAAGGGAGGACACTGAACATATCAGAACAGCTAGAAGTGTTTTAATGTAGGATCATTGAGTTTTTCCAATACCCTAATCACTCTGTGCAGGGGATTGTAACACTCACTTTCACTAGAAAATTCACGGTTAGGTTCAGTTTTATTTTTTGCCCTAACATCACTCCCTAATTCCTGCTGCAAAACAAGTATGGAAGAAGAACTTCCCCCAAGAAGGGGGCCAGCACAGACTACTTTTTTCTTCAAAATAAAATATAAGAGCAGAAATACAGATAAACTGTTGCAAAGGACATAATAATATCTCCAGAGTAATACTTTACTATTTCTTTTTATCCAGCCACTACCTATATCTCAATTGAGTTTCTGTAATTATTTTCCCCACTGAATTTTTCAGTTTCTTAAAAGAAGAAAATATCAGGAAACCTCTTTGGTTTGCTATATGGAAATTGTCTTTTTGGAGACTCCAGCAATTTATTTAATACTATTTGAAATATGCCAGCCAAAATGAAGCTTCCAAAGTTGTTTTTTCTTAGAGCTTGAGATCTATAGATACATTATCTATTCCTAAGCATTTTTTCAACGTATTTTAGTAAGGTTTCTTGCCATAAACTAATAATATTAACTAAAACCAGATTAAACACTTCAATCCATATATTTTCTTCACACATAGCAATAAATTCACTCCTTAAGGACTGTGTCTTTTCAGCTTTGAGACTGAATGTAGTTCAAAGAGTTGGTCACAGACAATTCTGCCACACCCAAACACATAAATGTGATACTTAGATTTTGATCCCAGAAGGAAAATTTCTCATTCCAATACTGTAAACTAACAATAATTTATCAGAGCTTTTAGCTCCTAGGCTAGAGTTCAGTGTATCAAAAATAAGATACTTCCTAAAGAGCATCTAGGACCAGCTAATTCAAAGTTTATGAAAAATTTATATTCTCTCCATCTGTACAATTTTCCTATTTCTTTAGGGAATCCATTTCAAATATTGAAATAAGAAACCTCTCTATATCAAAACCTGTGATTCTTCCATGGAGGGAGAGGTCCAACAGCACAGAAACAGGTGACCTATAACAGAATTGTAGAGTAGTTTGGGTCAGAAGTGACTTTAAGGATCCAAACTCCCTGCCAAGGAGCATCCACAACTTCTCTGGACAACCTCTTCCAGTGCCTCTCCATCCTCACAGTGAAGAATTTCTTTGTAATGTCTAATCTAAGTCTCCCCTCCTTCAGTTTAAAACTGTTCCTCGTCTTATCACTATCTGTCCACATAAAAAGTCACTCTCCCTTTTTTTATAAGTTCCATTTATGAACTGGAAAACTCCACGAAGTCTTCTCCAGGTTGAACAACACAAACTCTATCAGCCTGTCTTCACAGGAGAGGTATTTCAGTCCTCTGATCATCTTTGCTGCCCTTCTCTGCTATAACAGGTGCATGCCCTTCTTTTGCAGAGAACTCCAGCACTGGAGGCAGCACTCCAGGTGGGTTCTCAGCAGAGCAGAGTAGAGAGCGAGAATCCCCTCCCTTGATCTGCTGGCCACACACTGCTGGCTCATGTCCAGCCTTTCATCCCAGCACCACCAAGTCCTTCTCGGCAAGGCTGCTCTCCCAGCTCTTCTCCCAGTCCATGCTCATGTCTGATTGCCCTGATCTGCAGGTGCAGGACCTTGCACTTGGACTTGCTGAATTTCAAGAGGTTCTTGTGGGTCTACCTCTCAAGTTTGCCCAGATCCCCCTGGATGGCATTCCATTCTTCTGTTGTGCCAACTGCACTGCTCAGCTTCATGTCATCTGTAAACTTGCAGAGGGTGCACTCAATCCCACTGTCTGTGTCATTGATGAAGGTACTGAAGAGCACCAGTCCCAAGACAGAGCCCTGAGGGACACCACTCATGATCTAACTCTCTCTGCCTTCTATTTTCTACTGTTCAGGTGCTCAGAAATTCCTACACAAAGAAAGAAAACATTAAGAATGGAAAGCTAAATAACATTTATGTAGGTCTTCTGAATCTGTACCAAAAAGTTCATTGGTGGACTTCCACAAACCCCCACTGAAATACTTAGCTTTTGTGTTAGAAGACTTTTGTATCCAACACTGCATAGCATAAGTAAAGGGGAAGTTTTCAATGGAGGCGTATTCCACTACTAAAGGTTTATTTTGCTAGCTGTTGTATTCATATTTCTGCAATCTTTTGTGGGTTTTGGTCTTAAAGATGTATGTACAGGTTAATTAAAATTTGCTATATCTGAACCTGATTTTTTTAAAGAAGAAAATTGTGAAGAGTTTATGTAACCTGTCAAAAGCCAGCAAACCAGTGAAAACAACCTGCTACATTTTAGATGTGCTTCAGTTTATACCAGATTACTCAGAATAAGAAATTGTCTAGCTAAACCTCAGCTGATACAGAGCCCTTCTCTAGCTTAAAAAAAAAAAAAAAAGAACAAACAAAAAAACCCCACAACCCACAACAAAAACCCTAGGAAAAAAGCTAAATTTGCAACTTTCCTGCTTATTTTGGAATTTGACTGGAGTACCAAAGCTGTTAACATGGCTATTAGCAATTGAGGCTGAGATTTTATATACATATATATATATATATATATATAGTATGCATATACACAAAGTCACAAGAGAAAGCGAATCAAAGATTATATAAACCTAAAAGGCACCTTGAAAGAGTAAAACCTTTTATTTTTTTTTCATAGCTGTAATCTTGACAGAATCTGTTCTTACAACAGGCTCTTTTCCACCGTTGCAACTAATTCTCTGTCTTCCCAGAGAAATATTTCCTGCTCTATTAAGGAACTATTACCTCAAGATAAAACGCAATGTCAATCTGCGAGTATTTAATAAAAGTAGTACTGGACATGCAACCCCTCCATACTGATAAACTGTGAATAGATTCATTGCCGAAAGACAGAAAATACAGTGTCATTGTATCAAATATGCATACTACAAAGTGAAGCAAATGCAAGTAATTCACAGGAGATTATATTTGCCTTACCGTTAGAGAAACAGCTGAGTAGTACATGGCTCAATTTACTTCTTCAGGTAGAAAATTTCAAATTCTCTTGAAGAAGGAAGACAGTATCTTCTGATAACACTACTACAGGCATTTACAGGAGCAGACAACAGCAGCACAGAGCTCACCTGCCCTGACTTCCCTGGCAAGGCATTCTAGAGGAACCTGAAACATTTTATGACTGTTTAGGTCAGCCTTTAATTGCTGCTGACACCAGTAAAGACTCTTCTCCAATTGACAATCACTGAAATTCAGTAGGACCTTTCAAGTTATTATTTAAAGAGTGCAATACAAATGGGTAACTAGTAGTCAGAAAATTTCAGAAAGCCTACAAAGAAATTATAAATACATCGCTTGCAAATAATTTTTGCTTAACCTAGTATTTGTAAACTTAATAGAATGGATTATGTCCTTAATAAAACATTTAATAGAAAAGATTGAAGGTATAGGAATAAATCTACCTTTCACTGTATTTTACAGTAAGTGCATTTATTTCCATTATCATGATAAAGCTTATAAGACCGGAATCTTATTATTTATGTCTATTACAAGTACAAGAGAACAATTCATCTAGAAGAATAATGACTTGGAGGGATAAACTTTAGAGGTCAGTGTAACTCGTTCCTTTTCTACATTGACTGTTTGACTTTCCTGCTCAGTAAGCAGTGCCAATAAGGATGTTAATAATGACTGTATCACTTATTACCACCATCCCCCAACTACGAACAACTCCTTCAATATAGGTCACTACACTGCCACTGTGAAACCAGAATTCTTCTCACTGTTAACCTGAATAGGATTCAACCCAGTGATATGGAAGTGAAAGGTGCCAGCCTCAGTTGTTTAAGCCTTCTGTTCTGTTAAAAATAATTTTAAAAAGTACATTCTGTGCCAGTTTTTAAGACTATATTGATTCATACTTTAAAGAAAGATTGCACCTAGAACTGTTGACTATTTTTTAAGCTTGATAATTTCACCACATTTCTGAATATCTATAAACAAACTTTCTTTCACTTCACTGATGAGATCTGCTAGTGGAGTTTCACAGCAGGGGAAAGATCAATGTGTCATTGGGGAGAGGGCAGCATAAGAAACAATTTTTCCTCAGCAAAAAAAAATAAGAAATTTCCTCTTATATGATTTCTTCCTACCAGGTGGCAAACACTTCAAACTACTGTTGAGAGCTCTTAGCTGTAAATGCATTTAGATACTTTCGGCCAGCAACTGGTCCTACACTCACTACCAGCCATCACAAATTCTGGACAAGAAAAACATATGAGACTGCCTGAGGCCCTGCAAATAGTCTTGTCTGTAGCTTCTGATTCATGTCCATCACATGAACTTTGTCAGCAGTAAGCTAATGAGTAAGAATCCCACATATAAATACTCTTCTGTCTTATTAGGGATTTTTTTTGTGGGGGCTACAGAAATCAGAGCAGTACCAGAACACAGCACAGCAGTTAATGGGGACAAGGACTGCGTCCTGCCTTGTTCTCATGGATAAAAGACACTTCATTAACGGACATAATACCACACTCCGCACAAACAGGTTACCTTCAAAAAAACCTCGTTATTGGTAGCAATTTTTGCATTCATTAACATGTCCCTCCATACCGTCTTGATCTGGGCATTTTGGACAGGGATCTCCATAGTACCTGTAATTCTATAATCAAAAAAAGAAAAAGTCTATCAAGAAATTTCATGTCTTCACTTTCCACAGTACAACAGGTTGCTGCTATCCCAGCTTTTCCATCAGAGGAGATAAGGACTATTGAGACCAGTAAGCACATCTGTTTCAGTGTGCAGCTGCTACGTCTTCAATCGCAGTTTAATGAGATTCCTAAAATGTTTGGTACAGGATACGCTTCTGATCTTGTGTCATTATGCAAGTCTGCTATAGTGCTCCTAGCTTAAAAGTGTTAAGAACAGCTGTGCTGCTGAAAAGCTAGTTGAAAAGCTACTGGTGTTGCTGTTGCATGAAAAAGGCGCTGAGCATTGAATATTCTGACTTCTCTAATGTCTATCTTTAAACTTTGTGTTCACACTTTTTTCTTTTTTACATAAAGATATTGATACAAAAATTAGTTCTATCTCATTCTCCTTTTTAGATTGCAGGATCATAAGTAAAGCACATGAGTTTCTAGTTATTGAGAAAATGCCAGGTAAAAGAAATTCTTCAAATTACACTGATAAATAACAAGATTCACCTAAAAGTTGAAATCTCACAATTCAAAGCAGGTACAAGCTTATAGGAAGGGAGTATTCTGAACTGAAACAAGCTGTCAGTGTAAATATTCCAATCTTTCTTGAAGGATTCAGATCAAAACTGACTCCTTTCCAGGATACATTATTTAGCCGAAAAACCCCAAACCTATTCAACCAAATACAGCTTTGTACTAGATGAAAGAGTGATGGCCTGCAATGATGAGATTTTATAATTTGGTTATTTTATTTATGGTTTTACAGAATTAGAGAAGAGTAAAATTCTCAAAATAGACTAAAATAATCACTGAAATTATACTCTGGTGAGATCTGCTTAGAAAACCCATTAGGAAGCTCAGATGTCCTTAACAGGTTTCTAACTTTACTCCCAAGTTAATTTTGAAAATGCAGGCCATGGCTGTGCTATATCAGTACACACACATAAGGGCAAAGGCCTAAGACATAAGCATTTGAGCGACTCGTGCAAAATGGCATCAGAGAAAATCACTGGAGCATGAAAAACACCTTTGTACTGTGCTTGTTCAGGCAAATGGGAAGTAAAGAGTATTATTTTTATGTTTGCACTGAAAAAAGACATCTTAAGGTTGATAATAAACATGGAATATGCCGAAGGTAATTTTTGGAAGAGTAACTAAAGTCTGCAAATTAGTTTGATTAGTAACATTTAAAATTATTGTTAAATTTGATAAATGCCAATATTGGAAGATCACACCTTTGTAACCTAATTATGTGCTATCAGAAGAAAGCTTGCTGCATTCTGTAATTTTTGCTAATGCTTTAGAACAAATAACTGTTTTAATACCTCTAAATTTCCTACCTCACAAGGACAGATATTTAATCTCTGGAATTATTTAGAGTTATCAATATTTTATAGGCTAATTTGGCATCGATTATTTTTTTTAAATTCTGGAATACACTATCCTCTAAACAAAATCTATCTCCTAAGAAAACCTGCCAGTTCAACAGTGATGACTTCTCTTTGCTTTTTGATCCAATATAAAACCTTGACATTTCATGCTTCTCTACTGCAGTCCCATACATATTTCCATCCTTAAATCCAACGACAAGTAACGTATTTTTGTCTACTTCTCAGGCTGCCTAAGGCAGTTCAGTTTAGGAAAGGTAAAGAAGTTAAACCTCGCAATATGTAGCTTGTGCACATTTCCACCACATGGATCATACCCCATTGTAAGGGCAGCACAACATGTGAATCCTCTAGAAAAAAATGAATGCCCAAACATCTAAGAATTTGGACTGCATTTCCTATACATCAGCATAACATTAGTCAAATAGAAGAAAACTGTAATGAAGCCCTGCTCACATTAAACCAAGTAAGGAAAAATGTATTTTTTTTTATTTCTTTTTCTGGAACAGACTTAATTCTAAGTGGGAATGAAGAAAGATCACATATGAAGAATACGTTTTTACATACCTGCAAATAGCAATGCACTGTCTCAAATGACCCAGAAAGTCCAATTTTGAACATGGAATACTGCCCTTTTTGTAATAATTTTGATCTATCTAGCTCAGCAATATCCAGGCTTTGGGGGGGATTGTTTATACATTTATTTTGGGGGATTTATTGTGGGTTTTTTTCAACACAGTAGCT
The DNA here is from genome assembly GCF_001604755.1 of Lepidothrix coronata. Taxonomy (NCBI): domain Eukaryota; kingdom Metazoa; phylum Chordata; class Aves; order Passeriformes; family Pipridae; genus Lepidothrix; species Lepidothrix coronata. The sequence goes on from NW_016690186.1 coordinate 11,450,708, forward strand.
ATAAGATTTCAGGAGCTGAAGATTAACAGGAAAGTATCTATTCAAGTAAATAGTCAGTTGGCTCCACCTTTTTAAAAGTCTATATAAACCTGGTAAGTCTCCTCTTGGTTGTTGTTTTGTTTTCTTCTTTCCACCTCCATTCTGGAAGTATGTTTATCATTCTGACCCCAAACATTTATAGTTTGATAAATCTTCTGCTTCCTCTCCCCTCACACCCCAACAAATAAATGGACTTTTGCTTCCTCTCCTCTTGCATCTCAACAAATAAATGGAACAGAAAATGAGGTCGTTCATCACAGTGAGATAAAATCAGAAAGTTGACTCAAGAAATGAAACTCAGTTTCTAAGTAAATTTACAATATTCTTACATTACATGGCCTTAAGAACTGTGAAGATGCTAAGGATGTATAAAGCCCTGATTATTTTTACTTTTTTTTAATATCTGGAGAAGAAATAATGGTAGGTCAGGGTTGATTTGCAGTGAAAAAAAAGCAATTAAAAAAATCGGAATCTACTCAGGCTTGCTCTGTCTGAATATAAGAGATTGCTTTATCATCTCTTTTACAAACTCCTACCGAGTTGCCTTATGTATTTTATGGCAACATTTGCAAGGAAACCATGGGCTTTTCTTTGAGTAAAAGCAAACTGAAGAAGAATGACTATACAAAACCAATTTGGACAGATTTTTTTTCTGTCTATGGATTACAGTTGTGAAAATAATAATTCATGCAGTTATTAATGACATTTGGGGTTTGTTCTCTGTCAGTCTTTGGCGGGGGGGGAAGCACATTTTCATTATTTTAGAGGTAATCTCTTCCTGCAGTATTCTGGTCCAACAGTGCACTTCAAGAACGTGTACAGTTAATGGTGACAGTCTGACAGATAAAAGGAGTTCAGAAAAGAGCCACTAATACTGAAAGGTGTATTACAAAAAGCAGTGGCTGGTTCTATTAATATAAATCACTTGGTCCCAGTTTCAGAACACAATGTAAGTGAACGAATCAAATTAGACAGCAACCGGGCAGTTAAAGAGACAAAATGAACTTCAGATTATTGAAAAGATTTTTTCCAAAAAACTTAGACTCTATCGAGCTAGCAAAGTTAATCCCAAGATAATTTATTTTAATGAAGGTTCTTTCCCCTTCACAGACTGGATATAGGACTTCAAAGAAGACAAAACTTCAGTTAGCTTTGCAAAAAAAAAGGTTTTAATAGTTATTCATTGTCAAATTGCAGCTTTTACCTTCCCTTTTCTACTGACCCACTATTTTACTGACAGTTATACACCTTTAAACAAGTTATTTTCAAGTCATTTCACTACACATTTATATCCTGGAGCTACCAGGCCTCTCATTCCTTTCTGAATAACAAACTGCCTACTTCAAAGCAGAATGTATGAAATCCAATGCAGATTCTCTGTAGTTTCCCTTCTTCTATGTGTTAGCTGATATATACTATGCAGCAGAGATTCTGCACCCTTATAGAGTGAGGTCTCCCATTAGACACGCACTCCTTCTGAAATCTTCAATTTTGTTCCAGTAAAAATTGGACCGAACAAACTTTCTGTTCTCTTCCATTCAAATATTTTTTGGGGGGACAGGGAGGAATTGAAATTTGTAAAATATCTCCATGAGTTTCACAGATTGTCTCATCTGCAGTCACCAGTGTGGATGCCGAGGGGGACTCACTCTCCAGTCAGTCCAAGGCCACGTCCCCCTTCCTGACCGTTTTGTACAGTCTGACAAGCAGTCCTCTGCACACTTGTATAGGAGGCTCCTCTCTCTGATGGGAACCACAGGGATGACCCTCACAACCTCCGGCTCCACAGCCAAACACATCCTAAGCTAAGCCACCTTCTTTGAACCAACCTGCCTCTGCCTGCTGGAAGCTCTGGCTCACCCACCACCCCCTCCCCGCATCAGTTCTCCGGCACGGCCGGGCCCTTCCCGCTGGCTTCCCCAGTTGGGATCGGGAAGCGGCTGTCCTTACCTGGAGCGAACACCATGGTACCGCCCGGGCGGCGCGGCTCAGCACCTCGGACAGCTCCCGGGCCTGCGGGGGCTCAGCACCACGGACAGCGCCCGTCCCCGCCGGGCTCAGCACCACGGACAGCGCCCGGCCCCGCACGGCGGCGGAGGCGGCTGCGGGCCGCGGTCCCTCCCTCCACAATGCGGCGGGGCGGGGAGGGGGCCGGGGCGCCCGCACGGACACACACACACACACACACACACACACACACACACACACTCTCTCAGGGAACCATCACTGCCACAACTCGTTGCCCTGCAGTGGCAGCAGGGGGAAGGGCAAAGAGGAGAAAAGCAATAGCGACGTGCCCAGCAGGGAGCCCGGCTAATTGCTCCTAATTACCTCGCGGCAACAGCCCCGCTGCCTGACATTTTGGGGTACACTGCTCTCACCACAAGCTAACAGCCCTGGTAACGGGCTGCAGTGACACTGAACTTCGTCACAGTGTTTTACTTTCCAAAGGTTCAAATGCTGAGGAATTTATACTCTGATTTCACAGGCCCCTTAACCCAGCTGTACCCAACAGCAGCACTTTAAGAGGGAACATGAATATTTTCACATATAAAATATGACATCAGGGCCAAACAGTAAAGAAAGTAATGAATAAGTAATAAAATAGAGAAGATGAGGCCAAAGAGCAGGAGAAGACAATTTAAAATTTCCCCCCAACTTCTATGGTTCACATTTAATTTGCTTTTGTTTGTAAAACCCATGTTTAGATTTCCTGTGGACCCTCAACTTCTATAGAAGTAAGATGAACAACAGCCAAATGGGACACAATTTAGAAAAATTAACTCTCCTGTTTAAGCCTTCCCTGCAAGAGGAATTTTGAAAAACACTTATTACCAGTGCAAATTAGAGAAAGTTGATTTGAAAAAAAAAAAAAAATTAGCATGAATGTTTGCATGTAAATTTTTCCAATATGCAATACATTTTCCAACCACATTTTCATAACCTACAGGTCATTTCATAACCCACAAACTTATTTCATTCTTTTTCACAGTCAAGCATTTTACACACATAGAATTCTCCAATTAAACCTGGAGAGGTTTAAGCCTCAAAATAAGGCCTTATTCTTAAAATACAGATACAGAAAAGCACTAGCCTGTTTAAATAATATTGCCTATATACTTCAACAAGAACTCAAGAAAGGCATCACTGTCAAAGTCAAAGTAATTATCTGATGCCAATTTTTTCTTTTCTTTTCCTTTTTTTCTTTAACTGTATAACATAATTTCTCCTTGGAAATGCCTTTCATTCATTTCTAGTATCCAATTTCTGGATACTCCTTTAATTACTCTTAACAATTTCAGCTTCTTTATTGCCATTTGTTTCTCTCTCCTGTCCTGTATTTCAGGGACCTAATTTCATTTCTCTCAGAGTGCAACCAAATTACAAATATAAACATACCTCCAGTTGCTCAGAAATGGTGTTTCCTCTATGATTATTACTTCAAAATTTTTCATTCTAACCTTTTTTCATCTATTATTATTCTTATTCACCTAAAGTCTGGGAACTAATAGGGTACCTAAGAACTCAATTAGAACAATTTCTAGTACAAGTATCCCATATGAAATACAGACAAGACTGCAGTCAGCATTATTTAGCATTCTTAAGAGAAAGGTGAAGGATATCTTGTAATCTTTAGAAAATCAGAACTGATATACAATTTGGAAAGGCTGTAAGAAAATTTACACTGGTATTTTTATGATGTATCAGTTATGTGGCCCCTAATGCTTGATTTGTGGATCTCCATTGTTCAATGGAGAGTCATCCATCATGAAAAAGAGATGCTAAGCCAATTCTCCCAAAAGAAAAATCTATTGGATATATTTCTATTACATATATCCTCAAAAGAAATTATAT
>NW_016690186.1:11455990-11471858 GCF_001604755.1 Lepidothrix coronata
GGTTTTGAGGTAGTGGAGCACCTTGTTAAAAGATTTTCAAAACATTTTGGGGAAAGAATACAGTTCATTAATGATAATGTTCAACACACTTCTTTCTTTGACTGCTCTCTCTGTTTACCCTAACAAATAGCTCAAATCAGGCACATTTTATTTTAGAGTTTTCAGTTTTCTTGCTCAAATTAAAGGCTACCAGCAAGTAATGTTTTCTCACACAGAAAATAAATGTTATCAAGAAGCATTTTGGGCTTCTTTTTGTCACATAATTAATTTTCAATTTCAGATTTGGTCACAAGTTCAAATGAACACAAAATCACTGAAATAACTGCACATGACAGAGCTCTATAGTGAACTGTCACCTCAAAAAATGTGCAGTTAATGCAGTAAAGCCACCAAAACAAAGACTGAACTAATAGTTATTTTTCATTCAACTTCACATCAATGGAAAACATTGTCAGGCATTCCCGGTACTAAAAAAACAAACAAACAAACAAACAAAACAAACAAACAAACAACAACAACAAAAAAACCTTGAGAATGAAGCACAGTGGTAAAAATTACATTATATCTTAAAAATATATGTAAAGACGTACCATCAACTTGTCTGAAATAGAAAACACAAAAGCACTTAAAAATATATACTGATTTTTTTATCAGTTAAAATTATACAGTCCCTCTGTAACATCTACATTCTTACTGTTCGAGTGAGGAATTACTAATTTCTGTATAACACCAGGACATCTAAAAATTCTTTAGTATGTATCTTCAAAAACTTTTGAAGAAGTCTTGACTTACTTATAGGGTACTTTTTTAAAGAAATGTAATGCTTTTTTAAAAAGTTAACTAACATTTTGAGACAGTTATAAAAATAAAGTTGACTGATGTCACTTTAAATCATCTGTTGCTATTCATAATTCCATGGGTTTACATCTGAATTAAACCCTGAAAACAATTATTTGGTCGCATAGAATCAGAAGCTTAGTAAATATGTATTAGGAGGTATTTTTACCTGATATTCAAAGTTTCAATATTTTGTTAACAAGTACACACAGCTAATATTTTTCAGGTAAAATTTTAAACTCTTTTCTGAAAGAATCATTCAGAAGTAATTACTTAAATATGAGAACAATTTATAATAAAATGTTTTCTAAAGCGATAAACAAGACTTCATACGTCTACATCAGATGCCAGTATTATATTTTATAAAAAATTTTCTTCTCAACTTTGAGAATTAATTATCTCTCTATTATATTAGAGTTTGTTTTTTTTTTTTTTTTAAATTTCCTTCCACATCTAAACTTTAATAGTCAAATCTAGCTTTTTGGGAGGGAAGAGTAATACAATTAGGAAATTGCTTTAACTACTTGATGCCTTTTGCTAAACTGACTACTATCATAATGGTCTTCAAAAACTTACTACAGTCACTGACTGTCTTATAGTTAAGCTTAACAACAAAAATCTTTACTAGCCCAGATGAAATACATTACATCTGAAAATTCAAGGAAATTGTTCAGAGGAAATTGTGACTGTCAGCAAGAAATATCTAAATATTAGATGAATATTTGAAGTGCCAAATGGCAATTTGTATACTAGGGGTCATACTATTCAGGGTCCTAGATTTAGGACCTAACTTCTAATACCCCTCTGATTACTATACCTCTAACAGAGAGATGTAGTGAATAAACAGAGGAGGTAGAAAAGCAAAAGAAAAAGGGGCACAAGTGCAAATCTCCTGAAAAAATAATTAAATGAAAGCCAGTTACCTTTCTGTGAGTGCTCCAGAAGAATAATGATGCACAGATTTCCAGCAGCTAAAGACATGACACCTTGAAAGCCAGAAGCAAGAACATGCAACATTTCTCAAGACAGGAAAAAGTGAATACCATTGAAGATAAATGTGGCCACCACAGTTTCAATTCATCAGTCTATTAATATTTCTTAATTGATCTGATAAACTGCACAGTAGTCCAGGGCTGAGATTTACAAATATGAATAAATTTTAGACAGAGTCTAGGAGAAATAGCTGTACAGTTTTAGGGTGGGGTTTGGGTTTTTGTTTGTTTCTTTGTTTTGTTTATTGCAGGGTTTTCTAAGTAGCAAAAAGATGAGTCCACCACAGGACTTCCACAGTCTGTAAATAGATCCCAAAAGCCCCATTCCATCTAGCTGGTTTTATTGCCACCTTCTCATCTGAATGCCTCACACCCATGAATGGTTATCTTTCAACAGTCCCATAGGTAAATTGGCATCTTTCTCTTTTAGATGGAAGTCAAAATTAGAGAAGCTGAACCCAAAGCAAAAGCCAATCAACATGAAATAAGGACCTAGATAAATTCAGGAGGTTTAAATAAAAGATTAACTGACTCACCTAAAACATCACTGCACATACAACTGTGCAGTAGAAGCAAAGCAATCGTTGCTCCCACCTGCCACATCTCTGCAAGTTGCCAGTCCCTTCACCGAGACAGATGAATGAATCACAGTCCAAAATTCAGAGGCTTTCCATTACACAGGAATTCTTTTATACAGCAAGGAATTCAGTCCAGTCAAGTCCTTGGCTAATGACTCTGGATCTAGCAGAGACACTGTGAAACATAGGCAGAGACTTTAAAGAACCTCACACACAACCACTGTCTCCTGACATGGACCAGGCCATACCATTCTGCACCACACTGAAGACACATAGGATGGGTTGGGAATCTGCCAGAAATGAAACTCTCACCTTCAAACCTTTTCTGTTACTACCAGCGTGACATTTGTTACACTAAAAATGAGTGGCTTTTACGTCTCTTTCTCTCTTCTATAAAAACTGTTTTAAGACTCTGATCATGCCACGGCTTATTGGTGTGTGTAATTTGACATGAATGATAAAATTTGGCATTTGCTCAAGTCTTCAAAGAACCTAAAAGGAGACAATTAAAGAAGCATTTATGACCCATGGCAAAACAGCTTGCCAATGAACTAAGGAGAGGAATGAATGAAGAAACTTCCTAACTCATAAAAAATGCTATTAGAGTCCTCAATAAATCAGTTATACATTTTGACAAATGTAAACAACCTAAATATTAAACCACATGCTTAATTTAATGGTGAGAGAACAAGCATATGTAAAATGTAAATACCGAAATCATAATTTTAATATGCTACTAAACAGCTTAAATTCAAGAACTGAGAACGGGAAGTTGTACTGAATTACAGCAATATGAAATAAAAACACTAAATACACAACTTGTCCTATAGAGTCAAAGGAATGGGGATTTCATCATGCATGGCTAAAAATTAAAAAATGTGGCCAAATAAGACAAATATATGAATTTTAAATTGAGTTTGAAAACATCAACTTTGATACAAAAGAAAGCATTTAAAACAGTAGAGTATCAAAACTTTAAATTAGGTTAGCAAGATTCACAGAGCATAATGCATGTCCAATTGAAAAGTATCTATAATAGGACATCCCTATTCTAGCAGAATTTATCACATCCATCAAATCAGGGCTACTGTCTGACTGCATTTAATCTGTCCTTGAAACAATGGGAGATCTACAAGAAAGTCATACAACTGGATAAAAGTTAATTACTGAACTGGAAAATTAAACCTATGCTTTATATTGAAAACATACGACTAACACTTAAAATGGGTAATTGTTCACTTCAATTAAAACATTTCTGTCTAACATAGCTCTGTTTATGATGGCAGCAATGACATTTTCAAGTAAGAATTGCAGGGTCATGGTTTGGTGGGGTTTTTTGTGTTGTTTTTTGGTTTATGGGGTTTTTTTGCAGATCGAATGGCAAAACTCGAGTATAAGCAAACTTGTCAGGCACCGTAAAAAATGTAAGTTTTAATTGTTACTATATGTATAGTTACAGATAACTGTTAGTCTAGTAACCAAGCCCAGTTATGTTCAGACTTCTAACTCATCTGAAATACAAAAGAGTAGAGCTGCTCTTTCCTAATTCCCAAGCTGACAGTTGAAATCTTTTTCCTTACTTGACCCAAGATCAAGAAATCCAGAAACAAAATTAGAATATACATATACATACTTTTTTTAAAAAATCAAGTCTTTCCAATAGGAGCAGTCAATGAGATCTTATTGCTTTCCGGGGTATAAAGTTTTCTGTACAGTGCTGAAAAGTTAAATATTGAAAGCTTACACCAGCATTACAAATTTTATGCTCAAAATCCTGGTTTAAATTCTATTTTATACTTTAAGAGCATGAATATAGTGGCCATTGTTATTATAAATCTTACTGGATAATCTGGACAAATTAGTAAAATATTACTGGGTAAAATATCAAAATCAATAATAGCTGTAATATAAAATAAGGCATTTTGTAAAAAGAAAATATTCAAATACCATTACTTCAGATGGGGAAAAAAATTGTTAAAATCACAGAAAACTATGAGAAATATCAGAGAACAGAAATATTTTCAGGTAAGAATTTCTCACTCAGAGAAGGCAACTCTCAGCAAGGAATACCTTCTGAAGCCTCAGCTACACAACTCAATAACCACATATAAAACGCATTAATCTGAAGTATTTACCAAGTGGAAATGTATGAAACCCTACACATTTTATATTCAGGCCTTCAAGTGCATTAATATTTATATATTAATATATATATTTATATATATATATATTTATATATTTATAAATCAAAATCAGTCGTTTGAAAGCTTTAAGTTTATCAGAGGATCCTAAACCAGAAAGACAGAAAAAAACAACTCTTGTGATGAAATTAGTCTAGCTGACATCACCTAATGAAATACACAACCTACTTTGGATTTATATTATTTGCTAAATCACTAAAAAGAGTGATTATTTTTTACACAGCAAGTGACCTAAAATAGATGTAAATAACTATGAGGAAAATATTGTTCACTTCTAATACTTGCAAAGATTAACTTATGTTGAAAAAATACATTTTTCATCCTTTTGGGATTACAGTTTTGTTCTTCAATAAGTTAAATACCTATTGTCTTTTATTAATAACTCTTTTCTCCTTAATTTGATCAATTTGTCACCATTCAAGGCTGTGTAGAATTGTTGAATAAGAGGTAAGCAGGGTCAGATTAATTTAAATAATAACAAAGAGAAAAAAAGTCCCAACTTCAAACCCCAAATTCCATTCTCCTGAAAAAGCAGAAATGAAGCACAGATATCCCTCTTCAAAATCCCATAAGTCTACCAGCAGTGGGTGTTGCAAAGGACTTCTGTCTGATCCTTTCTGTTGCCTGGCTGCTTCTCACAAACCGTGCAACAAGTGCTGTGTTTCATCATATGGCATTCAATGTGGTGCCAAAGCTGGCAAGTCCTGCTCCATTCCTTTTCCTAACTCTAGCAATGAGCCCCTGCCACTTACCTTGGGTCAAACCTAATGAATTGGTTCGACAAGGGAGGTCAATTTAAAACTAACGCACTGAAGCACTGTATTGCTTTGTTATAGGAATACACTCAACTGGCTTATTCTAAAGCCACAAAAGCCACTAAATCTGAGGCTAACAGACGGAGGAAACAGGTGCAAAAGGTAACAGCAAAAAAAGAAAGGAGAGAACGGGATTACCCCTTTTAGCAACAATTTGCAGGTTTACTATGGCAGTTGAAACACAAAGCCGATGTCTTAAGAGGAAGTTCCACAATAACTGAAGTCGTTCTAAATTGAGACTGCTCTTCCACTGACCCTAGCACCAAGGCGATCATGTGGGGCTGATAAAGTTAAGAAAAAAAATGCCTCAGAACAGTCATTATTGTTCAGGTGCTTCAGCTCTTCATGGATTGGTTCACTGAGACCTTACAGGAGTGCTACTGCAGGCAGAAAAACAACAATAAACTGCAGCAACCACAACTTTGGTCTTAAATCACTGTGGATGTGATTCCTTGACCTCATTTAGCTCTTTCGTTAACTCGAAAACAGGGAAACATCTCATGATTTAGCTGTGCCTTGGGCATAAAGCCTACTGCCTTGGTGCATTACTTCTCTTTTTTTGTTACCACCTAAGACAGACAAATAAGTTCAAGCTAAATAGAGTGCCAAGCCTCTTCCTGTGCTCAAAGAACCGAGGCTAGATCATCTTTGGATCAAAGTCAATAGCTATTATTTTGTTACAAATAGTACATACTATCCCACATATTAATGAGTAACCAGAATATTAGATCTACCACAATTTTATGCATGGTCAATTCTACCTGAAGAAACAGGTGGAATTGTTTTGAGCTTCCCTTGAACCTCTTTACCCTCACAAGTACTCAAAAATAAAGAATTCAACAGGAACAAAAGAACATAACTTAGCAATGAGATTTGTCATGACAAGATAAACCTTTAGGGGGTGAGTTGTCACTCCTTACACCAGTTTAAATGAGAAGGTCCTGTTCCTTCCTCTTAGCTGTTTACCATCATCCCTGCTCTTACCTGAATACTTTGATCACTTACCTTGCACTGACAGAGAAGTTCACCAGACACCTTTCTGGGCAGGAAAGGAATCAAGAAGGAACAAGACTCACCCTTTCAGCACAATTAAGCTTTACTATACAAAGTATACTTTGCTGTGCCTTTAGAAGACTTTACTCTCAAACAGCAAGCTTTATAGCAGAACGGAAACAAATAAAAACAATGCTTAAATTTAAAAAAAAAACATTGTAAACTATTCTTCCACACACAAGAAGCCACTCTCTATTCATTTTACATCTTTGCAAAGCAATTGGATCAAATTCTACTGCCATCTGAGAAAACATTCTTTAGTGGCCTAAGCAAATCTCACGAAAACCTCAGTTATTTTGTAACAGGAAATGGGAGAATGCTAATGGGCTTTTCTAAAGTACAAAAAAGATGGACGTCCAGGTGTAAAGAAAAAAAGCACTAAATGTGGTTAGCTATAGACAGTCAGTATAATTTGATCAGAGTTACATGACACTTCATGGCTTTCATAGCCAGAGAAACTAAAGCTACACACTGATTCTAAATGCTGGAGATTAAAGTAATGGAAACAAATAAAAAAATTATGATCTGAGACTAGTGACTTCTTAAGCATTGAAAACATATTCTTTAATATAATGTACCCTAAATGTATTAAATACAAAATTGCATTCAATTTGTAATAGTTTAACAAATGCAGTGTTTAGAACATTTTCACACCACTTTCTTGCTTTTACCCCAACACTTTTCCTTTACTTTGCCCATGCAACCTTAAACACAACAGGAACATGTGAACAAGGTCTGACAGTATGCAGAATTAGAACTAACTAACATTTTGAAAGACAGCATCCTGAAAACTCTTCTCTGTAAACCCTAATTATGCTGATGACGAGTACAAATCAGACAGAAATCACCTGCAGATAACTGATAACCTCAGTTATCAGTTGAAGAGAAACTTCCACGTAGAAGTACACACAATCTTGTGTCAGTACCATTTCCAAATTCTATAGTAGAAAGAAGTGAGGTTTTGATCTCAGAGTGGAGCTCTAGTATACCCCATCCTCCTGTTTGAGCAATCTGCAGTGCCACTACAATGCTTTGTTCCTGTAAGCACTGTTTGTAGTACCCTGGGACCCTGAAAAAAAAAGTGTCTTTATTACTGAAGAATGAAAACTTACATGCAGGGAAGCTTGGTCTTTAGAATATTTTAAAAGACAAAAATACTCTAAGTTCTTAGCATATGCAGATTACTTAAATGTATAAATAGGCCATTGGGAAGAAGTCAGAAAACTGCAAGGCACAGTAGGACTTGGGTGGTTTTGGTTATTGTTTTCAACAGAAGGGTTTGCATCAGAAAAGACATTTTTCTAAACAGAAGAAAAATTCTCATGTTTTGGTGGAAAAAGCAGAAAATAGCTCTCATGATTTAATGATTTCATAAAGATGATCTATATCCAATGCATTATATCTATTTGTCTTAGTTCTTAGTTCAAAAATTACTATTTTTGGCTATTTCAGGTTTCTTGTATTACATTTAAAAATCATTCCTGAGAATAGGTGTCTCAAGTCTTATGACACATATTTAACAAATCTATTCATGGAAATTCTCCATCTGTTCTGAAATGAGTAAGAATGTTATTATAATTGTTTTAGATCTATATGAAGACAAATGACAGACCAACTGCAGTAATGGAATTTTTAATGAAATGTGCAAGTTTCTGGTTGATTGGGCATACTGCTGTGATCTAAAGACTAACTGTTTGAAAAAGATGAAAATTCCTTAGATCTGTCTTTACCTTCCAGGTAGAATTATTCTGTTCTGTATCAATCTGCAAATGTTTACATTCAGAAAAGTCATCTGTTGTAAGCAGATGTACTCTCCTGCATAAATGCTTTGTCCTTTCTGTAAGCCTAGAGGTGCCTGAATTTATAAAATACTTAATAAAAGATAATCTGTCCCTAAAAATATACTCTAACCTTAGGGTAGACTTTCTGATATAATCAGATATTTTATTCTGTATCTCACACAGACTCTATTAATTTTAAGTATTCTTACTTAATGGAATAACGAAAGTTATCTCTACATTAGAAAACTGGGGCCTGATCTTCAAAAGAACTCGTTTGGGTACCTAAATGGCAAGACTTTGCAAAGTATTTAGTATTTTGTAGCTTATATGAACAAACAGAAACAAACAGAAACTGATCCACACGTTTGCTACCGAAGTGAGTATGACGCATTTCCTTTCACAAACTGACCTCTAATACTCTAATCTCCAGGTCTAAACCTTTCTAAAAGAATTAAGTAGAAAAATAAAACCAGAAGTACTCACTCAACTGTGAGTTGCTTCATTTTCTATTATTTTTTTTAACTATTGATAAATGAACACTGTGTAAAAGAAGGGGTGGGGAGAGGAGAAGGGCTGAAAGGTATTCTTCCTGAACATTTAGTTTCCAAACTGAGTTGTGCCAAATAATCAGCAGCATACCTATGGCTAACACAATTAGGATCAGAAATTAAGCAGATACCAGAGGAAAAAATGTGTTACTTTTGTTCCTTTTTCTCTTAAAAAAACCCCGAAACAAAACCCAAACAAAAAACCAAGTTATTTTAAGAACACCCAGTTAAAATCACAGAATAGCAAAGTTCTTATTTCAAATATTTCTTTTCACTCTAAGTTAGTCTTTTAAGTGCAAAGCCTTTTAATTAAATTGTTACACTTCCTTATATTTAGATCTTTTTGCAGCTGAGACGACTGTGGTTTAGTGTCTCATCTGGTGCTGACCTTACACAAGACAATCGCCAAAAGAAGCTCATTTCACATCAACTAACATGTTGCTGCATTGTATACATGTAAGCCCTGCTTACACAACACCTATTCATATACTTAATTCCCATACACAGAGGGTTCCATTGAAGCCACGTGGTCACACAACATCATAAGATGGATGGAGGTTCAGTGTCAGCCAAAGAGAGTAACCAAGTGTTTGCCATCCTATGTATATTAAAGACATAACTGACTCTGATCTCATAAACCACAGACTGACAAGTGTACGTTCAGGACTAATTCTATACATAATATTTTTGCTACTTAATTTGGAGAAAAAAGTAATCCATATTCAATGTTATTTTAGCCATCTATTTTCTACAGCATTCTGTCATTCCTGCATGCACACCAATTAGCTAACTTGCCTGCTCTTCGAAAACTTTTAAGGAATGTTAGACTAGTCTGGCCCCAATACAGTCAACAGTAAAATTCCCTTTAGTCAGAGCGAATCTCATCCACTGTCTCATAAACTCTGAAAGAAGCTGCCATGCCATCCTTGTAAAAGCAAAAATAAAAATGTGCCCATTACTCAATCAATATGGTTTACAGCTTACTGTTTATCAGGCTGGAAAACCTCGGTGGCTCGGAGCTGACGCACACCTGCTTTTATACATGATGTCTTCTGGCACAGATGAGAGAGACAGAAGCAGTAGTGTCTTAAGATGAAGACAGATTTATCTGAACTTCACAGACATATCCCCACAATATATAAGTGAACCTCCCTTCAGAACATACACAACAAACAGGTTAATTTAGAACACATTAACAATAATCTATATACAGCTAAGGTTACATCCACACCTTCTTTCTGAAACCTCTTCCAAAACTTTAAACTTAAGTATTCTAGGCCTTCTCTCTGCCTTGAGTAAAAACAACCGGGGAGAAAAACAATTATCCATTGGCTTTCAAAAAAAGAAAAAATAAGGTAATTTTACATCCTTAAAACAGACGGTGCTAGTAGGAATTGCCAATAAAATTTTCAATCAACTTCAGAAATATAACTGAGCCTTTGCCTTCTTAACCAGTATTGTCAGCTAAGCAGTCTTCTGACACTTAAGCACCTAAAAACTAGCAGGAGGCCGAGGCCCCTTTCAAAACCTTTGACATGGAGGCAATTCAATTGACTTCATTTAATTTGATCCTGTCATAGACTGTTAAGACCAAGGCTCACATAAGGTGTTTATACTTGTCCAAGGAACATGCAACAATAACATTTGTTCATGCCTCTGCACACTTCTGTATTAGATTATGTATAATATCAATCTGTCCCAGCTTTTAAAAGCTACAAACATCACACAGTCCTTATAGCTGTTAACTTTTCCGGCCATAAGCTTTAGCAATAGCAGAATTTACTCTGATGTAACACAGAATGTTATCACACTTTTGGTAGTGAGTCTTTTAATGCAAGCCTGTTTTTCTATAACAATTTCAAATTCACAGCCTGACTGCTTGTGCTTGAAAGTCAGGGGGCAATATTCTTCTAACCGTAAGACTTGAGCTCTGTCTTTCTACTTAAGTGCCTGCTGTCCCATGAGATCCATTTTAATTTATTACTTTCCAAAAAACCAACTAACCAACTAACCAACCAACCAACCAACAAAAATCAAACCCTCCCTCCCCCCAACAACAAACCAATGAAGCTGTTCTTGAGAGGTTATTCAGCTTATCCCTCAGCTTCAAAGCAGAATTAACCATATTTAAACCATTCCTAACATATGTTTGTCTAGTCCATTTTTGAATGTCACCACTAGTGGAGATTGCAATGTTTCCCCAGGCATTAAACCCTTTAAAAGATTTTTTTTTAATGTAAATGTTTACATTAAAAAGTGCTTCTTGCACTTTTCATAGTAGACCTAGAGAAGATTTACTTTCTTCACATTTTACACTTTTGAACTCTTATTACAACAGATCTGTTTTGTACGTTCTTATCAACCCCAATTTAATCTAGAAAAAAAGTGAACACAATTTTAGATAAGAAAACATAGCACAACTAATATATTTAGAAAAAAAACGTAGATCCTATTTTGGACCTACTATCTTTATATCTATGATCATATACAGTAAAACATTTTAACAATGGTCATTTATCATGTTCCTCAAGAGAACCAATAAAATGCAATGAATACACATCCTCTGATGTTGCACAGGTACAAAATGTATAGTTTGTTTACAAACTAATATTACTGAATGTAAAATGAAGCAACATTTTAAAAAAATATATTGGTAAAGGTCTGAAGTTTACATTTTCTAAAATATTAAGTTCACGTTTTATTTACAGACCAGCGTTCAAACAATTACTGGCATTTTAAGATAACTGTTTAACCTGATGAGTACATGAATAAAATGAAGCTGTAAAAAAAAACCTCAACCAAACAAAAAAAACCCCAATGATAGAATTTCCATATAACAGTTCCAAAAACACTTTCTAAATTTCTTTTTAGAAAAGCAAGATGTGATGTACCACACAGTAACTTACCAGAAACTGATCTAACACTTCCATATGCTATAGGTATCGCAAGTGACCAATGTTACTACAGTGTGCCCAAGAGTGTGGGTTTTTGCCCATTCCAACTTCGAATGAAGTTTTCACAACAGTTGTAGTATTTACAAATTTAAAATAAAGGCTCAATATCCCTTTGGATTACATTATCACTGTTATTGTGTCTTCTCTTGCTGACTACACACAGGAGACTCCAATCCAAAGACAACTTATTTTGTTGACTCTGTGAGTTAACTATTAAATTAGCAGCATGTACCCCAGCTTATCTTAAAAAAAAAAATAGGCGAGACTAGGCAACTGACTAATAGCGAACACTCACTCTGGATCAATTACAACTGAATTCACTCACTGAAGTGTCTCTATTGCTGAGAGGTGGTGAGTTAGAAGGTGGAAGCTTTTAAACTTGAACAGAACCTATGAGCTGGTAAGACAAGCCATGACACAAACCCCAGCTGAACACTGGGGGCAGGTATGTGACAGCCTGTGGCTGTGCTCTGCAGCTCCAGGAGTCTGGCAGTGACAGGTCACTCGCCAGTGCAGCTAAACCTCCTGTGCTCCCAGAAACACTCCTTTACCTTCACTGTGCTAGGTCAGGTGAACTGAAAGCTGCATAATAAAAAGCACAGCCTCAGGCTGTATTAGCTTAAACTGATTTCTACTGGGTTTGAGTAAGGAGCACGTCTCATTCACGCTGCACCCTTTTTCCTTTGTGGCCCAGTCCCATCTCCAGGGCCCTATATAAGAGTGAACACAAAAACAAATGAGGCAGACTTTTTTACCCACTGAAGGGATTGGTGAATGCCATGACGCTGCTGCTTCGCCAGACAGAATCACTGTGAATAATGTAGTTTTTTCAAGAAATCAAGTATTTCATTAAACTTGCCACCTTGATTAAAGTAAGAGGGTATCTGGGGGAATGGAATAAGAAGCAATTTCATTCTGATCACCATCCCACTTACACTCTACTGTACCTACCTACATTAAGTGAAAAAAGGAGGAATTAAAAAGCTTAGGGAATCAATGTCTGTTTCTCAAAAAATTATAACACCTTCAGAATTATGAAAACCAAGCATTTCCTTTCCATGTTTGTGATTTTTGAGATTTCAGCACTTTCAAACTTGCTGATTCTCACTGATTGCAATGTTTATGTTGTATGCAGTATTCCATACTGAATGAAATAAGTACCAGCCAGCAATTATCCCTGTTTTATAGAGAACTTGATCGCACTCTCAAAGCAGGTATTAGTGCGTTATACTGCTAATGGCAACAAAATTGCTTCACATTCTAAGAATACCCATCTCTGAAATGTTTTAAAATACTTAACCAAGTGATGCTATGTATTTCTATGTAACATTCAATTCTTTAAAAATATGATTTCTTGAAAAAATTCTCAGTCTAAACGTATATCAACACTAGATTTTGTTCATTTTCATTTCTTATATTATTTCTGATAAAGTTTCTGCTTTAGTTTTTAACTACAAGCTATAGTTTCTAATTGCTGCTCTGCTTCCGCAGCCATGGCTGCTGCCTGTAACTGTTCTGTTTCACTCTGGATGGAATTGGCTGTAGTAACTTGTTTTCTTTCACTGTGCATATTGTTCTCATGCCTTTTTAGGTCAGATGCCTTAGCAAATGCTTTAGTGCAGGAACTGCAGACAAAAGGTTTCTCTCCTCGGTGTCTTCTTTCATGGTCCTTGAGATGGGACTTGTGCTTGAAAGCCTTATCACACATATGGCATGCAAATGGCCTCTCATTACTGTGAACTCTTTCATGCTTTTTCAGATCTGGTGCGCGAATAAAAGACTTTCCACACACCTCGCAACTGTAAGGCTTGTAGCCTGTGTGTATTTTCAAGTGCTCTTTCAAATGAGCTTGCGTGGTAAAGCCCTTTGTACACATTTCACAAACAAACGGCCTATCAGCAGTGTGTAACTTTTCATGTTTTCTCAATCGCGCTTCGTCAGAAAAGGTCTTGCCACAAGCCTGACATACAATATGTTCCCTGTGACCATAAAGTAAGTACTCAAACTTCATATCCCCGGCTGCCGTGGTCCAGCCAGGTGTCTGTTCATCTTTCACTTCACTTATGCCATCGTTAAATGTCAAAGCCTGAGGGGTCTGAGATCCTAAGTCTTTAGATTCAGTCGTTTCCATAGGCTCTACTTCTTGGCCATAGCAGTTTACTTTTCGAACTTCTTCACTTCCCAGCTCTTTCAGAATTGCCTCTTGCACTCTCAGGGTAGTTGTTGGTGACTTTCCATCTTCCTGACTTGGAGGAGTTCCTTCCACTGTCACATCTGATGGACTATCATCATGATCTCCAATTTCTTCCACCTCATCATCTTGTGTATCATTGGGTTCTCCCATAGGACGGTTTATTTTTAGACAGTACTTGCTCTTGGACTGTGTGTTGTCTTCAGGACTAGAAACATCACGTTTTTGAGAGCAGAGTTTATCGAGAAATCGAATACCGAGGATCTGGCCTGAAGACATCATCAAATTTACATCCTCTTTCTTAACAGATATCTTTGCAGTATACATGTAATTGAGAACTTCCTCAAAAATATCAGAACGAAGAAAATCTATTTCTATTACTGATGAACTATCAACTTCCAGTTTTTTGAAAAGCTTTTTGAAGTAGGTACTGCAGGCAGCAAGCACACACCTATGGGCTCTGAACTTAACATCTTCAACCACAATAGCTATGTCACAAAATTCTCCTTCCAAACGTTGTTCATTCAATGTTTTCAGGAACACAGTTTTGTGATCGTCGTCATTATATTTAATGGTTTCAGACATACTGATGAAAAACTCCTGTAAAATAACAAGAGAAAGTTTTGTAATTTTTATAAAGCAGTCTGAGTCATAAAATCCCAACAGACGAAACTATTTACATACTAAAAAAATTGTCAAATAATTTTTTTTCTTAATATGATCAGAAAAAGCTTTTAGATTATACAAGCATTACTCTGAAACTTATTTTAAAATTGTAAATACATATAGGTCTTTCCTTTTCACTTTACAATTACTCAGTTTTATTTATTGATTCAGTTATACAAAACTGGAAACCTTCTCTGTGAAACTGCAATTCTCAGTAAATGTATGATCCAACTCTTAAGTAATTCTTACAGCTAAAGAAAACGTTAATACTAAAAATGTGTAAGAAATACTCTGTGTCAGCACAACAAACTAAATGTGAAATATCAAATATAAGCCTTACCATGAACAACGTGGGAAATTTTCTGAGCAAATGATTATTAAATATTTGACAGATTAGCCCTCAGACTGGGCCACCTTCAGCCTGAAAGACAGGAAGATAATAACATTTCAAAAAATTATAAGATCTATTCCAAAAATTATTTTAAATTTGTATGTTAAAACACAGCACTCTCAATTATTTTATGTTAGACAAAATGCACTGTTAAAATACGCAGTTATTTTTCAGTGGTACTACAGTTCTACTGCATAAATTGATCTGACATTGTTGTTTATATAACGTTGTTGATATAAATCATGTGTTTACTTTCCTCTGCCTACTGCACTTCCCTGGCTCCACTTTCCTGCTACTTACTTCGCGCTACACCTAAAAGTCTGAAAAACTTCCACAGGAATCACTACAGTCAACCCAGTAACCAACCCATCAAGAAGCTGATTAGTCTTCTGCTGAACCAGAGATTCGAGCAACCCTAGCAGAGGGTCTGGCAAGCACATCGGGCATCCCAAAGGACAGCAGACTGTGCTATGGGCGGATGAGCATCAAGGACCAGGGAAAGAGACATCAAGTGTACCAGATCTCCAAACAATGGAGATATACGAAGAGCAGAAGCATAATGCCAGCCACATAATTCAAATTATTCAATCCCAATCGCTGGCATCTCATTGTGACAGAAAAAGGAAACATAGCAGAGAGGAGGGAAATTTAATAATGGTTCAGAACAAATCCCCCATCACCTGGCACAGAGCTGCTGGGAACTTCTTTCCTAAATTCTATGACATTCTACAACAGGCATGATGACAGGTATGCAACTTCTACTCTTGGTGCCGTGTGTTTCACGTGGTATGGAAACGTTTGACTCACTACAAATACCTTTGCAGGTCTGGCATCTCAGCTACAGTGTCCCTCGCTACCGAA
>NW_016690186.1:11474424-11490344 GCF_001604755.1 Lepidothrix coronata
GCGCGCGCGCGCGCGCCGGGGGCGGGGGGGTGGGGGTGCGTGCATGCGCGGTGCGAGCGGAGGGCGCGCCTGTGCCCGGGGAGCGCGGAGGAGGAGGAGGCGGGGGCGAAAGCGAGGGGGGAGCGGGGGCCGCGGCGCGCCGGCCCCTATCGCCCTCCTCCCCCACCTCTGGGGGGCGCGCACCGCGGGGGCGCGCGGGGCTCAGCCGTTCCCGCCCCGCCGCGGGCACCCGCCCCGCCGCGCCTGCGCCAGCCGCGTGTGCGAGCCCGGGGCGCGGCCATCGCCTCCCTGCCCCGGCAGGCGGCGCACGGCCGCGAGCGCGGCGCGGGCTCGGCCCCGAGCCGGGAGCAGCGGGAGCGGCGCGGCCGGTGGGCGGCGCTCGGGGGCGCGCCCGCGCGTCACCGCGGAGGGGCGGCGGGAGCGGGAGAAGCTGCGGGAGCTGGAAGTAGAGGGACTAGCTGGAAGTAGATGAACTTCAAGGTCACTTCCCACCCAAACCATTCTATGATTCTGTGAAATCTTTTAAGTATTTCTGAATCCTGTACAAGAATTCTCTCCAGTGTGGAAGGAGCTTCCCTTTTACAGTTTCACAACGTGCTAATTCTTTCTTCAACAGTGCCTAAAACACTCCTGCAATAAACTTCTTACTCCTGAGAGACATGTAGCTGCTGTTCTATCACACTGAGCAGCAAATCGCACCATTTCGTTACACTCTCTCTTCCTGCTCTATCTGTACAGTGCCTGGTGCAGTGTGGACATGCCTAATTTCTAGGGCCGGGTTCTGCTGTAATGTAAGTAATCAGAATTAAACTACTAGTGGAAAAAAAAAAAATAGGATCTTATGAAAGGTATGGCTATCCATTTTTTATCACTGCTTTTCCTGTGTCATAGGCTACTGCTGAATGTGTATTTTTGCCTGTTTCAAATTGTACCATTAGTAGCTCCCACTGAGATACTGTAGTAGAGGAAGCCTATGTTCGATATCCAGACTAGGTAACTATGCACTGTGGAGAAGAAAAAATTAAGCATTGTTACTGTCTAACTGTGTGTGGTGTGTTGAGCCTGGCTGGATCTCTGGTGCCCACCAAAGCTGCTCTATCACTCCCCTCCTCAGCTGGACAGGGGAGAGAAAATATATTGAAAGGCCCATAGGCCTAGACAAGGGCAGGGAGAGATCACTCACTAATTATTGTCACAGGCAAAACAGACTCAACTTCGGGAAATTATTTTAATTTATTATAAATCAAGTCAGAGCAGGGTAATAAGAAATAAAAGCTAAACCTTAAAACGGCTTTCTCACACCCCTCCCTTCTTCACGGGCTTAACTTCACTCCCAAAGTCTCTTTCTTCTGCTCCCTGCCAGCAGCACAGGGGGGTGGGGGATGGGGGCTTTGGTCAGTTCCTCACACATTGTCCTGCTGCTCCTTCCTCCTCAGGGATAGGACTCCTCACACTCTTCCCATGCTCCAGCATGGGATCCCTCCCACAGGAGACAGCCCTCCATGAACTTCTTCAACACGATTCCTTTCCACAGTCTGAGTTCTTTGCAAAGTGTTCCAATGTGGTACCCTTCCACGGGGGGCAGTCCTTCAGGCACAGACAGCTCCAGTATGGGTCCTCCACAGGGTCACAAGTCCTACCAGCAAACCTGCTCCAACATGGGCTCCTCTATCCATGGCCCCACAACTCCTGCCAAGAGCCTGCTTCAGCATAGTTTTCCCACAGGGTCACAGCCTCCCTTGGGCTTCCACCTGCTGTAGTGTGGGACTCTCCATGGGCTGCAAGTGGATGTCTGCTCCACTGTAGACCTCCATGGGCTGCAGGGGGACAGCCTGACTCACCATGGTCTGCACCATGGGCTACAGGGGAATCTCAGCTCCGGTGACAGGAGGACCTTCTTCCCCTCCTTCTTCACTGACCTTGGTGCTTCTTTCCACATATTCTTTCCACATATTCTTTCCACAGGGCTGCTTCTTTCACATATTCTTCCTCCTATCTCTTCTGTTTCACAGTTCCCCCTCCCTCCTTAATTACATTATTCCCAGAGGCACTACCACCGTTGCTGATGGGCTCAGCCTTGGCCAGCACTGGGTCTGTCTTGCAGTTTCCTGGCATTGGCTCTGTCAGATACAGGGGAAGCTTCTAGCAGCTTCTCACAGAAGCCACCCTTATGTCCCCTCCAGCATCAAAATCTCACCACACAAACCCAATGCACTGTGTCATATTTTTCATTACATATGAATGTTGCACTAGGTTTTAGAAATAAAAAAACAAAAAGCAAAGATCACAGAAATTCTGGCTAAAGAGACCTGGGCTTGAAAATATGTACTATTGATGGTAAAGCATAAGAATAAAAAACCTCACATCTCCACTGGCATGTCAGTTGCCAAAAAACAAGTGTTTTTTTCAATTTACTGGAAGATACCCTTCTGCAGAAAAGGTGTTTGGATCATGTATCTGATTGAAATACTCCTCCTATGAAATTACACTGTGCGTATCTAACACAGATTAGTAATCAGGCTTTGAAGTAATTTTGCTGTTTTCCTATATGAGGAACTAGACTGTAGATGCTGTGAATATATTGAACCAACAGGCTGTTTCCAGATTGTTTGGATTTCAGGGATATCTGTAATCGAAAAGAGCCCTTTGTAGGATGAGCTTGTTTTGTTTAGAAAATTGTGTGACAGGAGTGAAGAATGACAAGTGTAATCATGTGTGAGGCATTGGAGGTGGCAAGCAGGGAAGACTGAAGGTTTGCATCTAGTGTGTTTGAAGTGGTGACTGATTTAAAATATATATTAAGTATCACTGGGTTCTCCTCTATTTGAGATGGTAAGGTTTATATCGTCAGTATGAGTTACAAGTGGCAATAGAAATATGATATTATGGCCAGTTGAAATTGTATCTTGTTCTTGCCGAAATGGTCACCATACAAGGACATAGATTTCCCATGTTCATTTTTCATGGGTCAGACTTTTAGTCAGGCCAAATTGACAAAAGAAAGTGAAGGTACAAATTGTCCAATATTTGTGAAAGGGTATCAGACTCTGTTAGCATATTTCCACGTCAGCAAGGACGGTCTATCTAAGCCTCCTGAGAGTGTAAGTGAACGTGCTAGAACAGAGGAGCAAAGTCAGGGAGCAGATGCTCCTTGCAGTGTGCGTTTCCCATAGCAACCTGGCAGATTTCCCAGCAGGAATTTGCGTATGAGTTAGTCATGTTTTTGCATCACTTACTCTCTTCTATATTTTCAAGTATCTCCACAAAAGAGGAAATAGTAGAGACAAATGGGGAGCAGCAGAGCATAGATGATGGAGGTTGGTGGCACAACCCCTGGCTAAGCTGTATGAACAGAGATGGTGAGAGGCCATGTCACCCTCCAAATGGCTGAACAGTGCTTACAGTTTGCACCTATGCCCAAAGGGGCACAAGTCCTCTTGAGAGAACTTGATCCAAAAAAACTTACTTAATACTGTTGTATTCTAAGTAGAAGAGCATTTTAATTACATACTTACCAATTAATTCTTGTACACATTGTGACATCTACAGTCATGTATATTAACACATGGTGATACACATTTCTCAAAAGTTGTGGTAGGTAAAAAGATGTAGCCATGTGAACACAGCAGTTCATACTCTGTACATGCACAAGGCATCCCAAATTCTCGTCAGGTCTAGCTGTAACTTATATAGTTACACACACCTCATTACTGTCCCTGTTAATGATCTCTCTGTCTCTGTCCCCTGTCCCCAGACCCCCTACACCTTTTATGGGGTATATATTTCTTAATGTTTTGGGATTTGCACTCTATTTCTTCATCAATTTTATCTATTTCTTCCCTTTAGCCTCCTCATCCTCTAATTTTGCCTTATTTTTCTTTCTCTTTCACTGTCAATTACCTTACTCTAGGCCCAGTTCTTGACTTTGTCTGACATACTATTTGACTGGAACCATATGGATAGTGAGTGAAGAAGGATGGATGCCACACTTTCCAATGCCAAGTACCAGAAGAATATCATGAAACTTCACTTCCTCTCTCATGGTGTTCTCTCCATGTTTGCTTACGCTTGTGTAATTATCTTTCTTTATTCCCTTGTGATCCTGTACTCTGGTGCTGAAGCTGAGAAGTGCTACAGGCTTTAGGGAGTAGCAATGTCTACTGTCATTCACAGCACCCAATGGAAAGAGTACACTGAGCACGTATGAGAGGTCCCAGAGGATCATGCATCCTAGGTAAAGATGGTATCAAATGGACAAACCCCTAAAATGACACACTCAGTCTTACCTGTGTATTTCTAGACCTTTAAGATGGTAATGTATAGAAGGCATTTTTGGGAAATAGTTAATGTTCTCTACATGAGAGCAGTTTCTGTGCTTGATTCCTTCTTGTACTGCAGACCTGCTAACATTTATGATCACACTGCTAAGAAACAACTGGTCCACGAGAATATAACAACTTCCACATGCTGGATCTATCAAAAAAGAACAAAATCCTCATTCACAGGTCAGGTGTATTTTTGATTTACAGAATACATATGCAGCCTGGTTCTATATGATGGTTTTAGTTTCAGCCATGTTTCATGTGCATGGCAGAGTCTGTCAGTATGCAGTTAATAGGAGAGACTGCCATTCTGTGAATTATTTATGTGCTGTCCAGTTTATTTGTGTAAGTAGGGCAGATATATTTTTTTGGGTGAATGATCTGCAGGTGTGAGAATGGGCAGAGCAGAACAATTTAACTCTTCTTTGGGGTGGAGTTGTGGTTACCAAGTTATCATGGATCTTATTATGGCTATGTGAAGAGGATTTTTATTCACATGTGAATTTCATAGAATTGTTTAGTTTGGAAAAGACCTCTAAGATCTTTGAGTCCAACAGTTAAGTCAGCATGGCCAAGTCCACCACTAAGCTATGCCTCTAAGTGCCACACCTGCATGTCTTTTAAATACCTCCAGAGATGGTAATTCAACCAATTCTTTGGGCAGCCTGTTCCAATGTTTGACAACCCTTTCAGTGAAGACATTTTTCATAATAATAGAATCATTTGGACATGGCATAGTGTGCATTTTCTGAAAGGAGCCAAGCTTGCCAAATGTAAACAAATACTGTTTACTGCAATGGATTTATTTTGTAAAAAAAGCTTTTCTCTTGTGTTTGAATATTGGAAACTGTTCCTCATAATTATGGATAGACTATAATTGAAAAATCAGTTGTCTCACAGCTACAGCCCTCAGTCCCCTCCAACCTTATTCTTCATCAACCTTATATTTTGTTATTCCTGAAAGTTAGATGTTTATTGTTTACAGCAAAAACTACTCATTAAATTCCACATTACTATTTTTGTTATTTAATGCTGTGTAAAAAAGCTAAAAGCAATATCTAATTAGATTGTTTCATCTCACCGAATGACCAGTGTTCCTGCACTCATAAAGCTCACACAAAATGCCATTGGTAGAGAGGAATCAAGTTCCCCCAGCAGACAGCTTGACTGCTTCTAGGTGATACAGCTGCTTTCTTCACTGGCTCATTGCAGATGTTTATATATTTATAAGCAGTTAAGCGTATTTTGGCATTCATATCATTAAAGAGAGGTGGCAAGTTTCATACAGTGAACAAGTTGTGTGGCTTTATGTGTGACATTTTATTTAAAGGTAGTCAGACTTTCTGCACATTTTGCTAAAGACCATAGACTTTCACATTTAAAAGTGCACATTTTTGAATGGAGAGCACTTTTACTGACTGTTTTAGTTTGCACATTTCAAGCCTTCATCAGCCCTTTCCTCGAAGGAGATCAGAAAGATTTTAGCCTGTTAACACCTGCATTTTCCATCTCACTACTGAATCTGAATATTTGTAGAAAGCATGGAAACAATTTTATGATAATGAAAATAGAATTCAGAAGTGATACCGTCTAACAGCTAAGTCATTAAAGGTCACTGGAATACCCATCACCAAAAAACCCCAAAGCCCACCATAACCACAGAAAACCATTTGAGATGAACTGTACTCAGACTAGAAAAAAAAAGCTCAGTGCACCTCTGAAACAATTAAATATAATTGATTGTAACGTGTTCAAGAATAAGAAATATTTAGATAATGAGAGAAGAATTTAATTAATTTTAAGGGAATAAATTGGCCTAGAAAGCTAAAATAATTATCCTGACGTCGTACAACATTAAGGAGCTAAAATTTGGCTTTTCAGTTTTCTCAGTTCCATGGATAAACACATCATCTTCATTACCAGTTATTAAAAGTGTAGAAAAAGAAAGAATAACTTTGGTATCAACTTACCTTCCCTGAACTGACAGTCTCTTTGGTTATATAAATGTGACAATAGCTATCCAGGAAAAAGAATTAATTCTAATAGTCTGTAATGTCAGTTTCTCAAACTATCTTACTCCTCATGACAGGTATACATAAAGTAATAACAAACACAGAAAGAGAAATTGAAGTTCTTCTGGTGCTTACTTTTGCTTATAACCTTTTTCTTTCAGAAGAGCAAACCTCATACATTGCCTTCAGGCAACTCTGAGGTGCAACTCGTGCAGTAGCAGTAAAACTGTTTTATATATCACTTTTTGCTGATGTTTTTGGCCACATGCTTATAGAAATGCTGCAGAAGATGGAATCTTTTCTGTCAGCCTCAAATGCTTCTCAGGCTGAAGAGAGAGATGAAGAGAAACAAAGGGGGGAAAACTAAGATATGAAAGGAAAATAATGCAGAAGTAGGAAGGTTAGACTGGAACAGGTCTAGTAAAGGCAACAGTACTAGTGGAGTTCCCCTGGCTTGGGCTTGTTTGAAGACCCTTGGATGAAGGACCAGTGTTTCTACAGTGGATTCTGACCCTAGCACAGTAGCAGATCCCATTGTAAAGTGTTCTTCTTATCATCTGCTTGTACTTCTACTACTGGTTTCAGTGGGCCTTGTTGCTGTGTGATTTTTTTTCCTGCATTTAATGTTTTTCAGAATGTAACAGATAGCATAATATAAAATTAGTCTCATAAATCTAATAGGTCTGTAACTGTCCTAAGAAGTCTGCATAACTTTTGTCCAACAAAAATAATAAGTATGTATGGGTAGGTTGAGACAAGGGGGTGGTGTGTGTAGTTTTGCTTTGGACTCGTGATGGATATCAGTCTCTCATTTCCTGTTGAAATACAGCACAATTCTGGTTCCCATATTCTGAAGGAGATGCAAAAGAAAAGAAAGAAGAAGCAGAAGAGAGCCTCAAAATTATTTGGAGGGCTACAGAAAGTGTTTTAGAGTGAGAGACTTTAGAACTGTAAGTTATTTAGCTTCCTTGACAAG
Source organism: Lepidothrix coronata (assembly GCF_001604755.1). NCBI lineage: Eukaryota > Metazoa > Chordata > Aves > Passeriformes > Pipridae > Lepidothrix > Lepidothrix coronata. The sequence continues at coordinate 11,481,735 of NW_016690186.1, forward strand.
TCTGCATTAGGATAACTTGCTTATAGTGACTAAGACACTTAACAATGCAGAGAAAATAGTGAGTGAATAAAGGGATTTTTAGTCCAAAGACAAAAGACCTGAATTGCTCATAGTTGGAAGCTGAGAACATGAAACCATCCAGATAAGCAATGAGGCATAGTTTCTTAAACAGAGGGACTGATTAACTGTTGGAACAAACCAGCAAGAAAACTAATGGATTTTCCATCTCTCGAAATCCTCAAGTGAAAAAATTAATGCCTTTCAAAGTTATGCTTAGTCACACGCTAGTTAATTGGCTTAAAGTAACAACAGCAAGTGACATTGTGTCCTGTTTTACATAGGAGGTTAAATTGGATGGTTATAGTTCTCTCTCTGGCTTGCCAGTCTATGAAATACTGCAACCGCCAAAGGCCCACATTAAAAGAAAAGTAGTGCTTTGAAGTTAAGCACTGCAAGGGTAGAGAAGGAAGAATTGAGGTTACTCTAGTAATCTTCATTATGATCCTCTGTGTATTTGCATTATGATGCAGTCTTAACTGCTCAGTAGCTCAAATTTTTCTTTCGAGCTGGACTATTACCAAAGCTATAATCCTAAATTTTTGTAAATCAGACTATTCTAGTGCTTGCTTTATGGAAGCAACTCCTACCTCTTTTATGTGGTTTAGCCCTTAGCGAAGGATGACCCTCACTAAGGGTAACAAGTAATGAACAAGTAGTTGTATAAAGGACTGGCAGAATGAAAAGCACTTTGTATCAGTGTCAAGTTAATGAACATATGTTATCTTCAAGGAGAGAGGATACTCCATTAGGCCATCAAACTGACTATTCTGAAAGGCAGCTCCTCAGTTATGGAGAGGGCACGATCCTACATATTAAGAACAAATATTCTGTTCATAAATGCAGATACAGAACATTGGTCACTCCCCAGCTGCAGAATACAATGGATTTTTGCACTGAAGATTTTCTTTCTCATATTTATGTTTGTTACCTGAGATGAATACAAACATCATGAGACATATGCCTTTTAGGAAAAGGAATGAAGCTAAAAAAGTTGCTGCCCAGCAGTTTGCTTGGGCTCATCATCTTTACAGTCAGTAGGAATATTTCCATGCTTTAGGGAATTAGATGTGAACCCATAATTTATAATGCAATGTATAAATAAAACTGACTTATTGACTAACATTAATTTTTGAAAATATCACTTCGTATTGAGAAAAAAATATCAAATTTCAATACAGAAAAATGCCTAGAGCTATGAAATTATCTTTTAAACTCATTAAAAATATCCCTCTCTATGGCTCTGTACATAACAAAGAATTCAGGAAATAAAATTACCAAATTAAAATAAAGAAGTGGTGTAAGTGCATTTTTAAGGGAGAGGGCAAAGGGAATTTAATTTATAATGTTGCCTGCCTTTGTCTCTTACCACTCTCAACAACATTAAACAGTTGTATTCTAGAGTACAAAAGAAAAATGTAAACCAACATTTTGATTTTTTTTATGTGTGCTCCTCTATTTTTCATGCCCTTTCCAAATGTCATAGTGTTCAGAGATCACATCCAACATCCACTAATGTACCTAGAATGGCTCCCATTGATTTCCATGGGAGACAGTGTCAAGTTATGTTAAGGATAGAATTGAACATATCCTAGGTCTCTTCAGATGTAGTGGAGTTTTATTCTGACAAATACAAAGCTCTCAATGTAAATTATCAGTCTCATTTCTTACAAGATGAAAAAAAACCAACTATCTCTCCCTTTAGTTTGATGAGAGTTTGGAAAAATTAAAATCCTGTATTAGAATCAATGTAAGTATTGTTACTGCCTCGTCTGCTTTCTTAGGCCTGGATTTTGCAAAAGCAGTATTTAATTAATTACTTAAATGTATTGATACTTGTATCTTCCTGTGCTACTCAGTGTGAACAATGTTTCTGGAATAAAGGCAATGATTTTGCTCAATTCTACTAGGTTTACTATTTAAAACGGAAACAATCCCCTGTGAACTAGTCTGGTTCTCCTTCCATGTTCATTATTAGTATAAGCTCCCTCTCTATATCATGTGGCTACTTGTCTTGCCCAAAAGAAACAATGCGGTAATTGCTTGGTGATTTTGGCTCTATCCCTCTATTAAAGTTTACAAACCCCAAGAATTCCCAAAACTCTTTATTATTAAGTCTCTATCATGTCAAAAATTTGGAGCTTACTTCAGTAGTGTAGGACCACACAATTAATGCAAGTTTATATTTCTTTGCTTTCCTAAAGAGAAATAAAATAGTTGGACCATTAGGTTCTTACATTAAATTAAAAGAGTAAATTATTGTGGTTTTGGAAACTTATTCCTCACTTTAGTGTTTCCACTGAAACACTCCAAACCATACACCACTTACTCACTCCCCTCTCCCCCTCCCCTTCCCCCCTGCTGAGAGCTGGAGAGGAGAATTGGAGGCACAAAAGATAAAGATCACAGGTTGAGATAAGAACAATTTACTGGAAACAGCAATGAAATAAGAAAACAAACAGTAATAGCAGCAATCCTAATAATAATCTACAAGAAAGAGGTGAATGATTCACACGATTGCTCACCAGCAGAACCAGGTAATATGCAAACTACCACCACACTTCCCTGACCTCAGGACACCCGTTTCATTTCCTGGTTCCTGGAAAATGATGTGAGGTAGTATAGAATAGCTTCTGGGTCCTAGCTATGCCTCATCCTGGCTACTGCAAAAATTAACCCAGAAGAAGCATTAGCACCAACTACATTATCTTCCACATTGATAAAACCCCCTTCCTGTTATCATTTTTGGGCCTCACAATATTTCAACATGAAGAGATGTTAACTGTTGGTTATGGGATTTGGTGGGTAGAGCGAAACCTTTACTGACATGCAAGTCTTTGTATGGAAGATAAGAATGATTTTCCTCATCTCAGAAAAAAGCTTTACATAAAATCAGAAATTAGTGTCATATTAAGTGAAAACTGTAGCTAGCATAGCTAATGGAAAATAGTTGGTAATCATTTACTTTGTATATACTAGCCATTTCCCTTTGAATAATCTCCTGAGTACATCCAAGTTAATAATTCTGACTTTGAATTCAAAAATATATCCAGAAGGAAAAGGGGTGTCTGTTAAGGATAATAGTTTTTAACAGTAATCAATATGTTTTCTGTTGTGCAGTCTTCAACAAATTGCTTTGCTACAGTTTTATAAATTGCTGAGAGATCCAAATATATCAAAGTGATGATGTGCAGGAAATATTAACTTAAGGTAACAAGGTAACAAAAGCAGCTCTTCCCTTTTCTCCCCTTCTCCCCCTTTAGTTGTTTCTTGGCTTCCAGAGGCTTCTAACGGTCCTCAGTATTTGCTGAACTGAAAAAAAAAACCCAAACCATCAACTACGAGCAAATAATATGTAGTGGCAAAGAAAATACTTTCCTCCACTGTCAGCATGGACCATAGTGGCAGATATGACAGGTATCCACAAGCCATTTCAAGGGATGACATTATGCAACAGTTTAAGTTGTCCTGCCTTTGTAGAGACCTATTTATTTTGCTTTTAGATGACTGCATCATTTGTGCCAACTCACTCAAGGAATTACGAGAATAGAATATTCCAAGCAAAGCAATCAAGTTTTGGAGAGGGTTTTTTATTGTTGTGTTTGGTTGGTTTTCAGCGTGTTTGGGTTTTTTCCCTGGTGGTGGCCTTTGTTTGGTTTGGTTTGGTTTAAAACCTGGTCTTATCAGATCTAGATCCAGAGCATATTCCACCAATTCCTTTTTCTCACCTAGTTGCCTATGATCATCATGGCTAGGCTTCACGAACGAAGATTTGGGAAGGGCTCTACCCACATTTGTTACAAGCACGCTGGTGGCTAAAAAGACCAATACGAGTTAAACAAGTCCGGTTGCAAAAGGCACAGCAGAAAGACTCCTTAGGTGGTATATTCTGCAAGACACGATTCTTTCTGCATTGTCTTTTCTCCTCGAGAGTGATCCTGCGTGCTTTCTCAAAGGAAGCAGCAGCGTTATAGATGGTGTGTCTCCAGACCTCCTGATTGGAGGCCAGAGTAGACCAGTTATGTTGATCAATATGACCAAGACTGAGATGTTGTTTTGGGGAATCCTTGTATCTTCTCTTCAGGGCTCCTCTCTTGTGGCAACCAGTAGCAAGTTCACCATAAAGCAAGATCTTAGAGAGGTGGTGGTCCTTTATCTTTGAGACGTGCCCTGCCCAACACAACTGTGTTCTCAGCAACATGGGCTCAGTACTTGTAACTGCTGCCTGTTCTAGAACAGATGTATTGGTCACATAATCTGACCAGTGGATGTTTAGGATTGTACGGAGGCAGCATTGATGGAAGCGTTCTAGGAGTTGAAGGTGGTGGCAGTAGATGACCCATAATTCGGATCCATATAAAAGAGTAGACATGAAGTCCAATGTCAAAAAGCCTAATAATATTGCCTTCTGAAGCTCAGATCTGCCTATGTTTCTATTGACTATTGACTTTAAACACAGCACTCTTCAGTGGTGTTTCAGGGCACTTTAATAGCTATAGGTTGGCTTAACTACCATTGCAGAAGCTTGAAAATAACCCAATACACTGTAGGTGGTAATGTTTTACCTATGGCAAAATAATCTGACTCTGACTTCTGAGATAATGGCTTAGATGCATTTAACTAACGTACAAAATCTCCAGGGATAACATATGTCCTTATGAACACCGGCAAACACAGTTAAACAAAATGAGAAATGTAATGACTACAGCATAAAAAAGGCTTAGGGCAACAGGTATGGCAAACTATTCAATTTGCTTTTGGTCTACTGCAGCAAGAAATTATAGCATGATGAGTGCTTCTGGCTGAGGCAGAAAACATACAGATTTTGCAGATCTGAAGAGCTTGCATAAAAGGGGAAGATTGGAATAGACCCATGGGATGTAGCTACTGCACACTAGAATGATAACTGGCTGTAGTGTGCCACTGTCCCTAGTCTGATGATGTTGTACAGTTGGACTTGGTCTGAGAACAGCGTTGGTTGTTCAGCCACAGGATTGTCAACATTTCTGCCAAAACAGGCTAGTCTTACCAGCTTCTTTGATTGAGGTTCTTTCATCTGTTTGAGTCCCCAGTATATGTGTGTGTTTTTTAAACTGATACATGATGTCAACTGCATGTAGGCTTTAATCAGGTCATGTGCTTCAGTACTGTACAAATTGCAGGAAATACAGGAAACATAACTTGCAATAAATGATAGGCTTGTGTGAATTATTAGTCCCATGGAAATAAGTTGAAGTTACATTTGCCTGGTTTGAACAATTTATGTTTTATAACCACAATCTGTTAGAGTTTTTTCCACAGAGCACATACAAATATTTCCAGCAGCTGCAACTGCCAAATTGGAGCAAATGAACATTGCTCAGTCTCTGTACGTATGAAGAGATTAATAACAATCATGCCTTATGCTCATCCCAAACATTACTCACTCTGCTTTACCTAATGCATACTTTGGACTTAAATGCCCATTGACCTCTCAGCCAAAGCTGTGAGTGATGCAACTACTGCCTGTGATAGTAATACAACAAGTCTTTTTGCTTGATTTGTGCTATGACTTTAAAATGAGGTAGAGTTACATTAATCACTTATAGTACATCTGCAGCAGAATTTGAAAACTTATAGTCTGATTATTTTATGCATTGGCAACTAAACTAATCTGCATTTACCACTCAATCCAAATTTATTATTCACAGAATTCAAGGTGAATGGCTAAGGATAGGTCTCTGCTTTCTATCTTCTGTGGTTTTCCTTTATGCTTTATTTTGACATGAAAGCACAGAGATGATCTCAGAAATGTGGAGGAGAAACACATGCTAATATAAGAACTTCTTCTTGTAGAACCCTAGAGGAACTTCAAAACTAAGTTACCCTTCATCCAAGTGTGATACCAACGAAGATACAGCAACTTTTCAAAAACCTTTTATAAATACCAAAATAGATATGCACAGTCCAGAAATTATTGTTATAGTACCTTCTCAGTCTCAGTATCTGTATGTAAGATAAGCCAAAGGAGGAAGGGGTGGAGAGGATAGAGGAGAAAAATTTTCCTAATATCAGCATAATGGCTCTGGCTACTGTCTGTCAAGCAGTCCAATTTACAGAAAGTAATGTTGCCAGTCTGATCATCCTTTAATGGTGGGTGTCATGGAGGTGAAGTCAACAGAAAGCCTATAGTGTGCTTTAAGATAAGTTCTGTCTCTTCATAACCTTTTCCATCTCAGTTATCATCTCTCTCCCTAAATCAAATGTAACTAGCCATTGCTGATGTTCATACCCTATATATGATGTTCTCATAAGTGGAGATATATGCAAATAAAGCAGGTGTGTGGTATTGCATATTGACTATCGTTCTCTGACCTTACCATAGTCAAAACATAATTTTCCATGTGCTGGCCAGTGCTGTTCCTCATGGCGGCACTCACTGGAATGATAATCAGGGTTATTTATGCACTTTTTAAGCTAGAGATATTTTCTAACTGCAGCAGTTTCCAGACTTTTGCTTATTTTAATAAGATACATTGTTATTAATAGAAGTAGACCCAAGTTCTTTGTGTCAAGCTGTTAAAATGACGATAAGTAAGTTTCCATACACATTTAAGCAAATCAAAGTGCTAGGATAACTCTTGCTTCAAATACATCGCTATGAGATAATGTGGCTTTTGTTTCTCTTAGACGATATGTCCTGTATTTGGAGTTAAACCATGACACCATCCTGTTAATTTCTCCCATCAGTGCCTTTGGGACCAGACCCAGCATGCACTGGAAGTTTCTTAGGCCATAGGATTGGTATCTTAACAGTGTAAGCTCTGATTTCAAAGATGTCTTTCAAGCAAACTGAAACACAACAGAAGCAAGAGTGAAATGACAGCAGCTATAAACTTCATCTCTTATATTGCTATAGGTACAGTACATGTCATTCATTTCAGTAGAACAAGCCCCTCTATTTAGGTATTTGACATCCACAAAAGGTTTCAGAAACCATCATCATTTCACTTTCATCCCACCTGGTACCTCACATTCTGTCCAAGCCTTTGGCATTTGAGAGGGCAAGCACTTGTCAGGAGATATTGTACCACATACAATTTGCACTTAGCTCTGTTGTAACTCCGTCTAAAGCCAAATATAGAGAAACATAGCAGGGGTTTTTTTGTTTGTTTTAAGATCACCAAATATAATTGTTATACAATTCTCAAGTATTCTTATGATATAACTGTCATTTTGTTTCAGGAGAACCTGAGACAGCCTTTATTAGACCACTAGCTTGAAAAGCTCAGCTATAGCATTTTAAAGAGAAAAAAAAACCTCTAAATTTATTAGCTGGAGAGCATACAACTTGGTAAGTTAATCAGATAATCATAGAATATCTGGAGTTATAAGAGACCCACAGAAACCATCAAAGTCCAACTCCTGGTCCTGCACAGGACAGCCCCAAAAACCATACCATGTACCTTGAGAGTATTGCCCAAACATTTCATGAACTCTGGAAGGCTTGTGCTACCTTTTTCTTTTTTAATCATAGAATCATAGAATATATTGAGTTGGAAGGTACCCACAAGGATCACTGAGTCCAACTCTTAGCCCCGCACAGGACATCTCCAAGAGTCACACCATTTGCCTGAGAGCACTGTCCAAACACTTCTTGAATTCTGTCGGGCTTGGTGCTGTGACCACTTCCCTGGGGAACCTGTTCCAGTGCCCAACCACCCTCTGGGTGAAAAACCTTTTCCTGATATCTAACCTAAACCTCTCCTGACTCAGCATCATGCCATTTCCTTGAGTCCTGTCACTGGTCACAAGAGCGAAGAGATCTGTACCTTCCCCTCTTCTTCCCCTCTTGAGGAAGTCATAGACTGCAATGAGGTCTCTCCTTTCTTTCAGTCTCTTCTCCAAGGTAAACAAACCTAGTGACCTCAGCCACTCTTCATAAGGCTTCACCTTCAGACCTTCATCATCCTCGTGGTTCTCCTTTGGACTCTCTCTAACAGCTTAATATCTTTTTCATAGGATATTTCTGTGGTGTCCAAAACTGCATGGAGTACTCAAGATAGGGCTGCTATACTCACAATATTTCAATATTTCAGTCATCAGCACCTGTTGCAGCTTTGGATCAGTATGCTGTCTATTAACCTACTACACTAAGTGTTAACACTATTATATATGTTTGCATGTTTTTCTGTCACAGCTACAAGATCAACAGGATTATGCATGATCAATACAGAGGCCGAATATGTCATAACAGCCTTAGGCATTGCAGGCTGCTTTGATCCAGAAATATTCTGTTACAGTCCTCTAAAATGCTATTAAAACTTTTGGGTTGCTGGTTTTGCAGGAGCAATTTAACCATGAATTCTGCTCAGCCAATCACTTTGCTTTTTCTGAACATACGATATGGTGCTCACAAGAGTTTCATGTAAGCAGTAACTCAGGTAAGATTTGGGTGCTTTTTTCCTCTCATAAGATCAGTGGTGCAGAAAGATCAGAGTGAGGATGTGACAGCTTTTGCTTTCCAGTCTTCTTATTTTCAAATACTCTCACTCACTCTGACTTTCAGAGCAT